>NC_061509.1:287900025-288070593 GCF_022539505.1 Lolium rigidum | reverse complement strand
CCGGCAGCACATACGCAGGGAAGGTGGCGGAACGCGGCGCAGGTTGCTGCAGGATGGAAAGGATGGTGGGCGAGGCAGGGGCTCGCGGCCGGGCGACGACCGAGTGACAGGGAGGGGTGGCGTTGGGCGCGGGTGGTCTCTATGCAGGAGCGATGCAGAGAGGATGAGGATGAGCGGCTCGGGGTCGAGCGACTCGCGTGGGGTTCGGGCGGAGAAAGAGTGGGGATGGTGGGAGGACCCGGACGGAAAAAGAAAAGAGGTATGGGGTTTTGCAAAGAGAGGGGCGGCGACAGAGTGGGTTGGAGTGGAAAAAGACCAGAGGGAGCCGGTGGGAAGTTAGGGTTTGCCCTGGTGGGCTTAGGTGGGCTTGGTGTGGAGGCTGCCGGCTGGGCCTTGTGCTGGGCCTGGCCAGCTGGGAGGCTTTTCCTTCTTTTTTTATTAAAAGGATTTCTGTTTTCATATTTTCCTGTTTTGTTTTAAAACCATTTACAAATAGTTTTTAGACCAGAAATTAAGCAAAGAAAAGAGGACTATTATTTGGAATAAAAAGAGAAGAATAGTTTTTGCAATAAAATAGGGTTTAATAAAATAATTTTAGAGTTTGAAAATATGCATGATGCCATGATGATGCATAAAAGGAAAATAACAAACAATTCTAATAAGGTATTTACCTGGGCCGCTACAATCGACACCACTAACAAGGAACCTCGCCCCAAGGTTCCACGCCATGCTACGGGGGAGAGAGGTGAACTATCGGATCTTCAGGCGTCGTGTAGATCTCATCGACACCAGTAACAAGAGTTGTTGCTCCATGTTGATCGGGTCGACACCACTAACAAGAATTGTTCTGACGATGATGATGCACTTCTGCTGAGATCCTCCGAAGATCGAACCTATTAGGTTAAGGCAAAGATCGTCCAACCCATGGAATCTAAATCTCAGAAACATAGATAAGAGAGATGACTCAAAACTCGCAGAGGTAAGAGGAAAAAGAGAAAAATGCAGAGCTAATCAGATCTATCCAACAAATTTTCAAAAATAGTTTGGACGCTCTAAACTCAATGACCGTTGGCAAGGTTATCCTACATGCAAATGGACCATGGGGTATCGACAACTTGAGGCTCTGATACCAACTTGTGACGCCCCAAAACCGGTACCATGAGGATCCCAGCGAATCCGCCGAAATCCGCACGGTATTGATTCTGAGACGCCCTCCGACACGACGTGCGCGACGGATCACACACGTGATGCTACAGGGATTAACACGGGGGGTAACACTACAACAGGATTCCAATATAGCCCACAAGAAACAGATATATTCCAACAACGATCCAACAAGTCAAGATACTAATATACAACATTAGATCCAAATCATACACAAGATCAAATATGTCTGAGTACTGATAAGATAAAAACTGGACTAAGAGTCCTGAAGATAACCATTGGCATCCATACATGCCGAGGCCAAGCCGGAATGGTAACTTTGCTAGCGTTGTTCTTCTTCGTACTGATCTTCATACATGCACGGTTATGTCCCAAAGCATCAATAAGTATGGGTTCGTACTTAACAAGACTTCAAGACGTTTAAGCATTCGTCAACCAGTCGTCCTTTGTACTTGAGGCAAGCAGGGGACTTAGAGGACACAAGAGGACGTCATAGGCAATATGGTGAGGTTAAGCGGCACCGTGCAAGCACTAAAAACCTATAGAGACACTCTCAACTTACATGTGCTAGAATAGATAAGAGAGCGCACTAACAGTTCTACACTCTGCAATCATAACCCAGCAGATGTGTTCCCCCATTCGCAAAGGAAGTACTGGCAAGGGCACTCACACGGTTGACAAGTTTTAACCATTTATCATTAGAGTTGTGCTGCCTTACTACACAAGTTATTATTATTGCAGCAATAGATGTAAGATGTATATGGTCGAGTCATACAGCTCCAAGTCGTCCATAATCGCGGACACGGCTTATCGATAAGATGTAATCCTGCTGGGGTGCCCAAATGTGCCCACACACATGATCAATACAACCTGGCGAGGGAAATATATCACGACTCTCACAACCTTCACCACAACAATGTCCAGGAAGCCACCTAACCAAGTTGAACCCGAATCGAAGTCCGGCCGAATCTCCGAGACGGACCTAGCTGTATGCGAGAACGGCTTCCGAGGGTCAAAACACACACTGGGGCGAATGACCCGCTTCCGCATGCGATAAATGCACAGGCCGCGAACCTATACGTGGATACCAGAAACAGAGGATACAAGACACCCAGGGGCTTCCCAAAGTAAATAAGTAACAAGCTGGCATGCACGCAATAACCAAAGTGTAAACTAGTTGTAGCCACTGGACAAAGCTGTAGATTCCAGCAGTGGTCGAGGGGCGGCACATAGGCGTACCCACGTGTGGTTAGAGCGCTCAGTCTCGGAATAGATAATAGGAACTCGGTGACAAGGTATTAACTTGTCAATGCCTACGGATCGTAGACTAGGGTTTCGTTGGATGTAGAGGGCAAGTAGATCTCGAAGGTTTCAGCCGAAAAGTACTCGACGAATATGAAACTAGGGTTGTGTTGACAGTAGATTCGATCCTTTCTTTGTCCCTCGACTCCCCCTTATATAGGAGGTGGAGCCGAGGGTTTCGTAATACACAAGTTACAGAGTCCGGGAGGGTTTCCAACTCATCCCGCAAGATTACAAGTATTGCTTCCTAATACAACTCTAGCTTTCCTTAATAATAATTTGGGCTTCCAATTCTTCTTATCCTTCGGGTCGTGGGCCTTCAGTAAACCCCAGGTACCATCTTCGGCAGGCCCATTGGGGATGCCTATGTCAGTAGCCCCCGGGATTTTGCTTGAATCGCAGAGTCAGGGAAAATCTCCAACTTTATATTCGTTCAATAGCTCCGAACTTTATCACATATCTCTGGATACGAAATTATATGTTGTACAAGGATAAAGGTAGTTGGGGCTAGTTCATCTGACGGATCAGGTACTAGTTAACTGCTCTAGTGGCAATCCGCAAAAACCTACTTCAAGATCACGTCCCTGGACATGATCTCGGGATACTGGTGTAAACTTCGACAGGTGCCGCTTAAGGTCTTACCATTCTGTCGAGTCCCAGTCATATTTTATCGGGTACCACTAGTAGGAAAACCCTTATAGGCGGAGCTTAGTTCTGTGGCGCACCATTAAAAATGCGCCACAGAAATTTATTTTGTGGCGCACCAGGTAAGGTGCGCCACAGAAATAGCGGGCCGTGCGCCACAAAAACTTGGTGGGCCCCACAACCTGTCACCCCCAATCATTGGTTTTACTATTTCTATGGCGCACGTACCCTAGTGCGCCACAGAAATTCCTTATTCTGTGGCACAGGGAAACAATGCGTCACAAAAAAATGCTATTCTGTGGCGCAGTTGGCCCGGTGCGCCACAGAAATAAGGCATTCTATGGCGCACTGTGTTCGGTGCGCCACAGAATTAGCCAACCTCCCACCTACCACACTACACAAGCCATTCTTCTTCCTCCATCTAGCTCGTCCCCCCTTCTCTCTCATACCATTTTGGCTCTGCTTTTCACTTGCTTGGGTATTTATTGCACTTACTTTGGTTGATACTTAATTGGAGTTGAGGAGAAGGCTCTCCATACTCTCTCCTCCTCTCGAACTCATCGATCGCGGTCTCGTCTCGGTATCGAATCTACAAGGTGAGTAGTTGGAGGAGACATACATATGCTTGGAGGAGACATGCATATGCTTGTAGATCTTGTGTGGCCGTCGTGTGTATGGATGCTTGTTGCGGGTGAAGCGCTTGTGTGTGTGCCGGTGTGGTGCATGGATGTTTGCCGAAATGTTGATTCATTTCCGTTTCGGCAAATTTTGCACTACCCATATGTCCTACCTTGAGGAGAGGTCATGCCGAATTTTTCCGCTCCATGTAATACCTTGAGGAGAGGTACGGCCCATGCATGTGTGTGCATTTGTTGCGGTTCTAATTTCCTGTTCTATGTATACCATTTGCGGGCAAGCATGGTCCTCTCGATGAGTTCCGCTCGAATCTCTAGATACAAGATAGACGCGAAGGAGGACATGATTCGGAACAATAGGCGCCAGATAAGATGTCCGTGTCGATCATGCAAACTCGAGCGCTGGATCAACCCTGATTCCGGAGAACTGGAGGAGCACCTGCTGAGGCGCGGTTTCATGCAAGACAACCAGGCGCGGCCGACCCCATCAAATGGTGCGCATGAAGACCATGTCGAGCGAGATGACTATCATCATGAAGAAGACTATCATCATGCCGACGGGGACTATCATCATGAAGAAGAAGTCGGCGGAGAAGATCATCATGAAGAAGAAGATGCCGGCGGAGAAGATCATCATGATGAAGAAGAAGATTCCGGCGCGACCCCGCCAATTTCGGCCTTGCGGGACTCTCATGTTCAAGATCTTCTCCTCCAGGATATGAGCAACGATAGAGTTGCAGCTAGAGAGAGAGCCAAGCTGTCGCAAATGGAGAAAGACGGGATGACTCCGATCTTTCCTGGGTGTCGTCCGCAGGATACGCGCTTGCATGTAACGCTTGATTACCTGCAGATGAAGACGCAGAACAAGTGGACCGATTCCAGCTTCAGCACGAACTTAAAATTCTGGCACGATCGTCTCCCGGAGGGGAACACATTGCCAAGTAGTATCGAGGAGGCCAAGAAAGTCGTGTGTCCCCTTGACCTACCGCACGAAAAATACCACGCCTGCATTAATGATTGTGTGATTTATAGGTGCGAGTATAAGGACAGAACCACATGTCTGGTGTGCGGCCACAGACGGTACAAGGTTGGGAACAAGAAGGTACCTCGAAAAGTGGTATGGTACTTTCCTATCACTCCCCGTCTGCAGCGGTATTTCGTGGACCCTAAGGAAGCAAAGCTCATGCAATGGCACACGGAAAGGCGAAGCCCGAAGAAGATCCGGAGATGGGCTATATCGTCGACACACCCTTCGGACGACTGGACGGTGGCAAGCATTGGACATCGCCTTCCCTAGGTTCGGGGGCGACGCAAGGAACATCGAGCTGGGTATGAGCACCGATGGACTCAATCCGTTCGGCAACCCGAGTAGCACGCATAGCACCTGGCCTGTGTTTGTATGGCCTTACAACCTACCCCCGTGGCTGTGCACCAAGCGAAGGTACATACACCTGAGTATTCTCATTCAGGGGCCGAAACAACCAGGTGTCGACATGCATTTGTATCTCGAGCTGCTGAAAGAGGAGTTAGACACGTTGTGGAAGACGCCACCCCGTACGTGGGATGCCTACACTAGAACTTATTTCGATATGAGAGCCGCGTTGATCACGAGGGTCACGGACTATCCTGGTTACGCATATGTATCTGCCCAGGTCGGCCACGGATTCAACGGCTATGTGAAGTGCATGGACGAGACCCCGCATCTACAACTACCAAGGGAGCTCGGGTCCTCGAAAACCGTGTACCCAGGTGCTCGAAGGTGGCTTCGCTTGGATCACCCGTGGAGAAAATGCGGTGATCTGTTCAATGGTAAAGATGAGCCCGATGGACCCCCACGCCCGAGGAGCGGCGCAGAAATCGATGATCTTCTAAAAAATTGGAAGGAGTGCCGGGAAAGAAGCGACCGAAGCCAGAGCCGCTGCTCGGTGTATGGAAAGCGAGGTCTGTTTTCCACGACTTGGAGTACTGGAAGGTCCTCCACACGCCCCACAGCCTCGATGTCATGCACATTATGAAGAACGTTACCGAGAGTCTGCTTGGCACTCTTTGCAACTCAGAAAAGTCCAAGGATGGACCGAAAGCAAGATACGATCTTAAACATTTTGGCATCAGGAAAGATCTTCAAGCCCCTGATGTCTACGCCCCCTCCTTTTCCCGTAGACGGTGTTGGGCCTCCAAGAGCAGAGGTTTGTAGAACAGCGAGCAAGTTTCCCTTAAGTGGATCACCCAAGGTTTATCGAACTCAGGGAGGAAGAGGTCAAAGATATCCCTCTCATGCAACCCTGCAACCACAAAGCAAGAAGTCTCTTGTGTCCCCAACACACCTAATAGGTGCACTAGTTCGGCGAAGAGATAGTGAAATACAGGTGGTATAAATAAATATGAGCAGTGGCAACGGCACCAGAAAAGTGCTTTGCCCAGGACAGTAAACAAACGATGAGTAACGCAGCAGTAGTAACGCGAGTAAAACAAGTAAACAAGCCGCGATAGCGATATTTAGGAACAAGGCCTAGGGATCGGACTTTCACTAGTGGACACTCTCAACATTGATCACATAACGGAATAGATAAATGCATACTCTACACTCTTGTTGGATGATGAACACATTGCGTAGGATTACACGAACCCTCAATGCCGGAGTTAACAAGCTCCACAATTCAATGTTCATATTTAAATAACCTTAGAGTGCAAGATAGATCAACAGACTAAACCAAGTACTAACATAGCGTGCACACTACTACCATCACACTATGAAAGGAGGAATAGATCACATCAATACCATCATAGTAATAGTTAACTTCATAATCTACAAGAGATCACAATCATAGCATAAACCAAGTACTTCATGATGCACACACTGCCAACATTACATCATGGAGGAGGAATAGACTACTTTAATAACATCACTAGAGTAGCACATAGATGAATTGTGATACAAAACTCATATGAATCTCAATCATGTAAGGCAGCTCATGAGATTATTGTATTGAGGTACATGGGAGAGAGATGAACCACATAGCTACAGTGGAGCCCTCAGCCTCGGGGGTGAATTACTCCCTCCTCATCATGGAGGCAGCGATGGCGGTGAAGATGGCGGTGAAGACGGCGGTGGAGATGGCTCCGGGGGCAATTCCCCGTCCCGGCAGGGTGCCGGAACAGCGACTTCTGTCCCCCGAATTGGATTTTCGCGATGGCGGCGGCTCTGGATGGTTTTCTCTGTTTCCGTCGAACTGCCCGATGTTTTTAGGTCAGGGACGAATATATAGGCGGAGAGGCGGCGCAAGGAGGCGGCTGGGGCCCCCACACCATAGGCTGGCGCGGCCAGGGGGCCACCCGCGCCGCCTTATGGTGTGGGCCCCCTGCTGCCCGCCTCCGACTCTCCTTCGGTGTTCCTGAAGCCTCCGGGAATTCTAAGACTTTCGGTGTTGATTTCGTCCGATTCCGAAAATATTTCCTTACTAGGATTTCTGAAACCAAAAACAGCAGAAAATAACAACTGGCCTTTCGGCATCTCGTCAATAGGTTAGTTCCGGAAAACGCATAAATATGACATAAAATGTGAACAAAACATGTCGGTATTGTCATAAAACAAGCATGGAACATCAGAAATTATAGATACGTTGGAGACGTATCGGCATCCCCAAGCTTAGTTCCTACTCGTCCTCGAGTAGGTAAACGATAAAAGATAATTTACGAGGTGACATGCTACCAACATAATCTTAATCATACTATTGTAAAGCATATGAGATGAATGCAGCGATTAGAAACAACGTAAATGCAATGAGTAAACAATTGAATCATATAACAAAGACTTTTCATGAATAGTACTTTCAAGACAAGCATCAATAAGTCTTGCATAAGGGTTAACTCATAAAGCAATAAATTCATAGTAGAGACATTGAAGCAACACAATGGAAGATTAAGTTTCAGCAGTTGCTTTCAACTTGTAACATGTATATCTCATGGATAGTTGTCAATGCAAAGCAATATAACAAATGCAATAAGCAAGTATGTAAGAATCAATGCACAGTTCACACAAATGTTTGCTTCTTGAGGTAGAGAGAGATAGGTGAACCGACTCAACAATAAAAGTAAAAGAATGGTCCTTCAAAGAGGAAAGCATCGATTGCTATATTTGTGCTAGAGCTTTTATTTTGAAAACATAAAGAGAGCATAAAAATAAAGTTTTGAGAGGTGTATGTTGTTGTCAACGAATGGTAGCGGGTACTCTAACCCCCTTGCCGGACAAACCTTCAAAGAGCGGCTCCCATTTTATTTTATTTTTGGATGGCACTCCTTCCAACCTTTCTTTCACAAACCATGGCTAACCGAATCCTCGGGTGCCCGCCAACAATCTCATACCATGAAGGAGTGCCTTTTTATTTTAGTTTTATTATGATGACACTCCTCCCAACCTTTGCTTACACAAGCCATGGCTAACCGAATCCTTCGGGTGCCGTCCAACAATCACATACCATGGAGGAGTGTCTATTTTTGTTAATTAATTTGGGACTCGGGAATCCCATTGCCGACTCTTTTTGCAAAATTATTGGATAAGCGGATGAAGCCACTAGTCCATTGGTGAAAGTTGCCCAACAAGATTGAAAGATAAACACCACATACTTCCTCATGAGCTATAAAACATTGACACAAATCAGAGGTGATAAATTTTGAATTGTTTAAAGGTAGCACTCAAGCAATTTACTTTGGAATGGCAGGAAATACCATGTAGTAGGTAGGTATGGTGGACACAAATGGCATAGTGTTGTTTGGCTCAAGGATTTGGATGCATGAGAAGTATTCCCTCTCGATACAAGGTTTAGGCTAGCAAGGTTGTTTGAAGCAAACACAAGCACGAACTAGTACAGACAAAACTCACATAAAAGACATATTACAAGCATTATAAGACTATACATCGTCTTCCTTGTTGTTCAAACACCTCACTAGAAAATATCTAGACTCTAGAGAAACCACTCATGCAAACCAAATTTTAACAAGCTCTATGTATTTCTTCACTAATAGGTGCAAAGTATATGATGTAAGAGCTTAAACAAGAGCACAACAATTGCCAAATATCAAGTTATTCAAGACATCATACCAATTACTACATGTAGCATTTTCCGTTTCCAACCATATAATAATTAACGAAGCAGTTTCAACCTTCGCCATGAAAATTAAAAGCTAAGAACACATGTGTTCATACGAACCAGCGGAGCGTGTCTCTCTCCCACACAAGCATTTATTCAAACAAAAACAAAAACAAAAGCACACAGACGCTCCAAGTAAAGTACATATGATGTGACCGAATAAAAATATAGTTTCAAGAGAAGGAACTCGATAATTTGTCGATGAAGAAGGGGATGCCTTGGGCATCCCCAAGCTTAGACGCTTGAGTCTTCTTGAAATATGCAGGGGTGAACCACCGGGGCTTCCCCAAGCTTAGACTTTTCACTCTTCTTGATCGTAGTATATCATCCTCCTCTCTTGACCCTTGAAAACTTCCTTCACACCAAACTCGAAACAAACTCATTAGAGGGTTAGTGCACAATCAAAATATACATGTTCAGAGGTGACATAATCATTCTTAACACTTCTGGACATTGCACAAAGCTACTGAAAGTCAATGGAATCGAAATATCCATCGAACATAACAAAACTGGCAATGCGAAATAAAAGGCAGAATCTGTCAAAAACAGAACAGTTCATATTGACGAATTTTATTGGGGCACCAGACTTGCTCAAATGAAAATGCTCATATTGAGTGAAAGTTGCGTACATATCTGAGGATCACTCACGTAAATTTGCTTAATTTTCTGAGTTACCCACAGAGAATTTTGCCCAGATTCGTGACAGCAAAGAAATCTGTTTCTGCGCAGTAATCCAAATCTAGTATGAACTTTTCTATCAACGACTTTACTTTGACACAACAAAACACTAAACTAAGATAAGGAGAGGTTGCTACAGTAGTAAACAACTTCCAAGACACAAATATAAAACAAAGTACTGTAGCAAAATAATACATGGGTTATCTCCCAAGAAGTTCTTTCTTTATAGCCATTAAGATGGGCTCAGCAGTTTTGGTGATGCACTCGCAAGAAATAGTATTTGAAGCAAAAGAGAGCTTCAAGAGGCAAATTCAAAACACATTTAAGCCTAACATGCTTCCTATGCAGAGGAATCTTGTACACAAATGAATTCATGAAGAACAAAGTGACAAGCATAAGAGGATAAAACACGAGTAACTTCAAGATTCTCAACATAAAGAGGGGAAACTTAATATTATTAAGATGCATATAACCATATTTCCCTCTCTCATAATAACTTTCAGTAGCATCATTGATGAAATCCACAATATACCCATCACTTAAAACATTCTTATCATGGTTCATATGCATAGAAGTATCATTAATTTTGGCATAAGGAGAGTTCTTTTCATTAATAGTAATTGGAGCAGGATTATTATCAAGAATTTGAACATGGTAAACAAGTTGCATATTAAGGGAATTGTTTTTGGTAACCCAATCATGACTATGACAAGTTTCATAAGGGTAGTTAGAACCTATATCATAGCATTCTTTATAATAATCTTTAGAGATCGGAGGCACAGTGTCATCATAAGGAATAGAATAGTTATCTTTCACAATCGGTTTATCTGTGTCCACACCATTATTGTTATTAGAAGGAAATATATCAAGAACATAATGACCAGTAGCTAAAGGATTTTCAAACACCTCTTCCCCAAGCTTAGAGCTTTCTATATCATTATGGGAGGAAGCATGGATAGCACTGACACTATGGCAATTATTATCATAATCATTTTCAGAATTAATTTCCCAGAGATTTGCAATATCAAAAGTAGTGTGCTCATTCAAATCATGATTGCTAATGTATGTAAAGGGCATAGGAAGATCATCGTATTCAGATTCATTATCACAATAATCATTAGGAGCAACATACTTACGGTTACCTATCGTTATCTCATATACGCGGGGATATGCTGTTACCTCTTTCTTTTTATTCCCCTTCTTCTTCTTCTTCTTCGTTCCCTTCTTCTTCTTCTTCTTCTCTTCCTTCTCCTCGTTCCCTTCTTTAGGAGGGAGAGGCTTGAAGGGTGGCTTGTCCGCATAACCTGATTTACTTTCAGAAACAATAGAAGAAACTTGGGAGAATCCCTCCTTTTCATTAATTAGTTGAAAACACACAGCGGTCCTATCATATTTTGGCAAGGTGCCATCTTCTAAAATATTTTGTATGTAAGTATTTGTATGGCTATTATCAATGCAATAAGAAAAACACCCATGCATGACATCATCAATATCAAGATCACTCATATGTAACAAAGAGATTTTTCTCGACAGTTCTTCACACTCCAAAAATAAAGTAAGTTCATCATGCTGATTAGGAGTAATTTCATCATCACAATACAAATTTGTGGCACTCATTGGGTTCAAATTATCATTGGAGGAGCATTGAAAATTAAAATGACCCACTTCATGGCAAACTTCACAAATAAAAGGATAGAGGGCACAAACTTTTTTACCAAGATCATCCAGAGCCCTAAACCACTTTCTAGTTTTTTCATTAGCATGATGGATACAATATTCATCTTTGATTTGATTAATTCCACAAGGTCTATGTATTCCAGAAAAATTAACATGCTTATAGGAAATAGCATTCTTAGGAGTTTGAGCATGCTTATTGCAGTAATTAACAACAATTTCATTCTTCATGTAAGCCTCTTTAAAAGGTTCATGATATTTATCAAAATTCTTTTTAGATAATTCAAAATGAGAAGCAAAGGCTTTATAAAGATTTGCAGCAACTTGAGAGTCAAGACCATAAGTAGCACTCATATTTCGAAATTTATCGGTGTCCATAAAAGCTTCAATGCATTCATAATCATAATTTATACCTGACTCTTTACCTTTGTCGTTCTCCCATCCTTCAGCGTTCTCCTCAATCCGATCAAGAAGATCCCACCTAGCTTCAACCTCCTTGCTTGTGAAAGATCCCTCCGAACATGCATCCAGATAGTCCTTATGTTGTCCTGAGAGCCTCGCATAAAAATTGTTAACAATAACATTACGGGGGAGCTCATGAATGGGACATTTGAGCATTAGTGATTTCAATCTCCCCCACGCTTGAGAAATACTCTCTCCATCACGAGGATAAAAGTTATAAATATAATTCCTATCAATATGCACTTCATGAGGAGGATAAAATTTAGAATAAAAGAGAGATGCAATTTCCTCCCAACCAAGAGAATGACTATTCTCCAACAATTTATACCAATGCGCCGCTTTACCGGACAAGTGAAACGAGAGAATAGCTTCTTCCTCACTTCATCCATAGAGATACTCGCACACTTGAATAACCCGCATAATTCATGCAAAAACAATAAATGATCTCTAGGGTGGACGGTTCCATCCCCTTTATAGTGGTTATCCATAACACGTTCAATAATTTTCATAGGTATTTTATACGGAATACTTTCAGTAGGTGCATTTAAAATATCACAAGCATCATTAGAGTTATTGCATATGGGAGATAAAGTATTATCAGAGCAAATTTTCTCTCCTAAATATGGGAAGCTAAAAAGATCACAAAAACTAGCTTCCCCAAGCTTAGACTTCTCCATAGCATTAGCAGTAATTGCATTCATACTAATAACATCGCTACTAGCATGCAAATAAGGTTCCATAGGTTTTTTAATTTTCGCATCAAACAATTCTAAATCAGGAAAAAGATTAAAAAGCTCACCAATTTTTTTGTTGTTTTCCATTATGCCTAACTAGTGTAAACAAGAAACAAAAAGATGCAATTGCAGGATCTAAAGGAAATAGCTTCGAGTACTTACAACAGCTAAAATAGCTTAGTAGCCGAGATCCGGAGTGTGAGTACCTTTTACCTTTCCTCCCCGGCAACGGCGCCAGAAAATAGCTTGATGTCTACGCCCCCTCCTTTTCCTATAGACAGTGTTGGGCCTCCAAGAGCAGAGGTTTGTAGAACAGCAGCAAGTTTCCCTTAAGTGGATCACCCAAGGTTTATCGAACTCAAGCAGGAAGAGGTCAAAGATATCCCTCTCATGCAACCCTGCAACCACAAAGCAAGAAGTCTCTTGTGTCCCCAACACACCTAATAGGTGCACTAGTTCGGCGAAGAGATAGTGAAATACAGGTGGTATAAATAAGTATGAGCAGTGGCAACGGCACCGGAAAAGTGCTTTGCCCGGGACGAGTAAACAAGCGAGTAGTAACGCAGCGGTAGTAACGCGATAAAACGAGTAAACAAGCAGCGATAGCGATATTTAGGAACAAGGCCTAGGGATCGGACTTTCACTAGTGGACACTCTCAACATTGATCACATAACAGAATAGATAAATGCATACTCTACACTCTTGTTGGATGATGAACACATTGCGTAGGATTACACGAACCCTCAATGCCGGAGTTAACAAGCTCCACAATTCAATGTTCATATTTAAATAACCTTAGAGTGCAAGATAGATCAACAGACTAAACCAAGTACTAACATAGCGTGCACACTACTACCATCACACTATGAAAGGAGGAATAGATCACATCAATACCATCATAGTAATAGTTAACTTCATAATCTACAAGAGATCACAATCATAGCATAAACCAAGTACTTCATGATGCACACACTGCCAACATTACATCATGGAGGAGGAATAGACTACTTTAATAACATCACTAGAGTAGCACATAGATGAATTGTGATACAAAACTCATATGAATCTCAATCATGTAAGGCAGCTCATGAGATTATTGTATTGAGGTACGTGGGAGAGAGATGAACCACATAGCTACAGCGGAGCCCTCGGCCTCGGGGGTGAATTACTCCCTCCTCATCATGGAGGCAGCGATGGCGGTGAAGATGGCGGTGAAGACGGCGGTGGAGATGGCTCCGGGGGCAATTCCCCGTCCCGGCAGGGTGCCGGAACAGCGACTTCTGTCCCCCGAATTGGATTTTCGCGATGGCGGCGGCTCTGGATGGTTTTCTCTGTTTCCGTCGAACTGCCCGATGTTTTTAGGTCAGGGACGAATAAATAGGCGGAGAGGCGGCGCAAGGAGGCAGCTGGGGCCCCCACACCATAGGCTGGCGCGGCCAGGGGGCCACCCGCGCCGCCTTATGGTGTGGGCCCCCTGCTGCCCGCCTCCAACTCTCCTTCGGTGTTCCTGAAGCCTCCGGGAATTCTAAGACTTTCGGTGTTGATTTCGTCCGATTCCGAAAATATTTCCTTACTAGGATTTCTGAAACCAAAAACGGCAGAAAACGAGCAAGCGGCCTTTCGGCATCTCGTCAATAGGTTAGTTCCGGAAAACGCATAAATATGACATAAAATGTGAACAAAACATGTCGGTATTGTCATAAAACAAGCATGGAACATCAGAAATTATAGATACGTTGGAGACGTATCAGCCCCCGATACTGACGACGACGATGATGATGATGATGATCAGACGGAAGGGACTCAACGTCTCCGCAAAAGGGCTAAGAAGAACGCGGTGCTGCTTCCCGCTGCCTGCTTCACAACGAGTCCGGAGGAGCTCGAGCAGTTTTTCAGGTGCCTCCTAGGAGTGAAAGTTCCTCACGGTTACTCGGGGAATATAAGCATATATCTGGACGTAGCGAAGAAGAGGTTCACCGGGATGAAGTCTCACGATTGCCACGTGCTAATGACGCAGATACTTCCCGTTGCGATCCGAGACATAATGGACGAGCACGTCCGTGATACGCTGTTTGGCCTTTGCAACTTTTTTGACGTTATCACCAGGAAGTCGATCGGCGTGAGGCAGCTCAAGATGCTACAGGATGAGATCGTGGTGATACTATGTGAGCTCGAGATTTACTTCCCGCCCGCATTCTGTGATATATGCGTCCATCTCCTTCTCCATGTCGTTGAAGACATCAAGCAGCTCGGCCCAACGTTCCTCCACAACATGATGCCTTTCGAAAGGCGAACGGTGTCATGAAAGGATACGTTCGCAATAGGGCCCGTCCAGACGCAAGCATGGCCAAGGGGTTTCTAACCTACGAGTGCATCTCCTTCTGCCAGAATTATCTAAGCACCGAGGACAACGAGGATCATGTTGGTCTACCCCCAGGACACACCTCGGGAGGCTCGCTGGAGTCGGTCACCGCGAGGGTTACCGCTCAGTCCATGTCGGCATTGACAATCGACGCGACGACTTTGACAGGGCTCACCGGGTTGCGCTACAACACTTAAAACTGATCGAACCTTTCGTGCAAGAGCACAAAAGCATGGTCGAGCAGAATTACGTCGATATGGGCCGGCCGAGGAAGATGGGAGACGTAACCAAAAAGCACAACTCCAGCTTCACGCGTTGGTTCAAGCAAACTCAACTGCTTGAAGCACAGAGAAAAAGGCCTTCTACCGAAGATGAAAAACTCATATACACCTTATCACAGGGGACCCGGGCATAACGTAAGGACCTATCGTGGGTACGACATCAACGGTTACAGATTCTACACCAAGGAAAAGGACAGAAATAGTGAAAATCAAAACTCAGGAGTAACTATGCTGTCATACGCCGATGACGAGACTAATGTCAAGGAAAGATTTTTTGGAAGGATCGAGGAGATATGGGAGCTCAATTATTGTGGAGAGACGGTGCCAATGTTTCGTGTCAGATGGGCCTAGAAGGTCGAAAAAGAAGGCCGATATTTCACAACCATGGTTATACCCAATGCAAAATCGAAGAACGCATCCGCGAAAAATGAGCCATGGGTACTCGGTAGCCAAGTTGACCAATGCTTCTTCATCACCGATCCGTCGAGGCCTAGCCGTGTTGTCGTGAGGAGGGGCAAGAGGAGCATCATAGGAATGCAAGGAGACGCCAACGAGGAATACTTGGACAAGAACGGTGACCCGAAGATTGAGGAGGAATTTGACAGGCACTTCGACATGCCTACTACTAGTAAAGTAAGAAGGAAGACCTCCCTACCTTCTAAAGGTTGTCCGTTCACGCGAAGAAATCTCAAGGTGGCCGGTATAAAGTATTCAACCGCCAACAACCGAAAGGGCAAGAAGATTGCGAAGAGACGCTAGCTAGAGCTCGAAGCCGGGACGAAGAAGATCTTTTTTTGGTCTATTACATGTGTGTGAGTGTGTGTTAGACAAGTACATGCATGGGATGAAGATGGCGAAAGCCTGCGCCCCTTAGGTGCGCCACATAATTAAGGAATTCTGTGGCGCATGTCAGAGCCGCCACCTAGCGCCACTGCCGCCGAGGAGGAGGAGGAGGACGCGCGAGCCCGAGCCGCCACCGCAGAGGAGGAGGAGGAGGACCGCCACGCCACCGCCGAGCAGGACGCTCAAGCCCGAGCCGCCCCGCAGATCGAGGAGGAGGACGCGCACCCCGAGTCGCTGCCGCAGAGGAGGAGGACGCACAACGCCATCACCACCGCGCCCTGCCACCGCCACCGTTCGGTGAGAGTCCCTCTCCCCCTCCCCACTCCCTTGTCCCCCTCCCCACTGTCTTGTGCCCGAATTTCGGAGAAGAAGGGCAACATTGGTCAGATTTTGTATTGTCTCATGTTCTTGTTGTTTGCATTGCCATGATCCAAGCCATCCAAGCCATCAAAGAATTGCCATGATCCTAGCAGTAGCTAATTTCTTGGTTATGGCATTATATTCTTTCTATGTGATGAAATTCAGGGGCTCCATAGCTAGATGTAGAAACAAATGACCTATATCTACTTTGGTGGCATGCTGTAGTGTAGTATGTATATGTTATTGGTTTTGTTGGACTTCCATTGCCAATTCTCTGGCTAAAGTGTAGTATGTAGTATCTGCTATTTACTGGGTGATGTTTGATATGTTCTTATTTTCATCCTTTCGTATTAAAGAGTTTGCAAGGATGTGCGTCGGCAGACACTACATCATGTAGGCCAATAATACTTAGTAGTGTATCATGTAGGCCAGACACTACATCTCCATTGAACAAGCATTCATGAAATAGAATAATGACTCCAATGCTATCGCTAGGATTTGTTAGCAATTCTTGGTGAAAGCTAATGATGCTACTGGTTTAAATGGAAATGATGAAATGATGCTATGATGCTATGATGAAATGATGAAATGTACAAGCTAGAAATTGATTTAGGTTCTCTTGTTCATGCAAATGATGCTACTGGTTTAAATGTAAATGCAAATGATGCAGTCAAATGCTATTTAATTTATTGCTTGCTATTTTTTTTAATTCATTGGTTGCTGTTTTTTTAATTCATTGCTTGCACTAGAGCTAATAAAGTTCTTGCTTTTTTTTTAATTCATTGGTTGTTGTTTTTTTTAATTCATTGCTTGCACTAGAGCTAATAAAGTTATTGCTATTTTTTTAATTCATTGGTTGCTATTTTTTTTAATTCATTGCTTGCACTAGAGCTAATAAAGTTCTTGCTATTTTTTTTAATTCATTGCTTGCTGTTTTTTAAATTCATTGCTTGCAGTAGAGCTAATGGTTCAATAAAATGAACAATGCAATGAGGTTTTTCAATACAATGCGATAGGTTTTTTAATAAAATGAAATGCTACTGCCTAGTTGATTTTGAACTGATGCTAGGATTTGTTGGCAGTAGAAAATTTAGGTTTAGAAAATGAAAATGCTTGGGTTAATAAAATGAAATGCTACTACCTAGGATTTTTTTGATTTTGAATTACTGCTTGGGGTTTCAAGATAATAATGCTACTAGTACATGAAATGCTACTGTAAGTCACTAGCATTTCCATATGATGCTCAAGCTTCTGCTATTTAATTATCTCTGGAATTTTATATGTTGATGTTCTTTATTGCTAGCTACTACTAGCTAGGATTTGTTAGCAATTCTTGGTTCAAGCTAATGATGCTACTTTGGTTAGTGCTACTGTAAGTATAAGTGGTTAGTGCTACTGTAAGTATAAGTGTAATGCTCCGGTTTTGATGCTCCAGTTTTGATGCTCCAGTGTTTTGATGTAGTTGTATGCTTCAGGTTTTGATGCTTCAGATTTTGATGTAGTTGTAGCTCCAGGGTTTGATGCTTCAGGTTTTTAATGCTCCAGGTTTTGTTGTAGATGCTCTAGGTTTTGATGCTTCAGGTTTTTGATGCTCCAGGTTTTGATGTAGTTGTAGCTCCAGGTTTTGATGTAGTAGTATTTGGATACAATTTTGTATGATCATGAACATGGTTAGAATCTGTGAATATGGTGATGAATGTGGGCTCCAGGTTTTGCAGGGATTTCATTGAGTTGCCCATTTCTCCCGAAGCGTTGATTAACTTCCGTTTCGGTTGAGAAATGGGCACTCCTACGTAGAAAAAATAGCAAAGGTCATGCCGAATTTTTTGGTTGACTTTTGTACTAATTAACTTTTTGCCTCTTTTTAATGAAGTGCAAATAAACATGTCGGGCAGCACTTCTAAGCCCAGGAGCCAGAACGAAGAAGCGAGAGAGGCCAACAAGGACTTCTGGGAGGGCTACGAGCGGCCCCGGAAGGCCGCCGCCGAGACGCCCGACGATGAGGAAGAGGGCCGGGACGCCGCCTCCGAGGGAGAGGGCCGGGGGGCCGCCGATGACACCGACGAGGGAGAGGGCCGGGGGGCCGCCGCCGACACCGGCGACGATGACGATACCTGGGACGACGCCGCCGAGACCGGTGAAGAGACGACCGGTGAAGAGAATGCGGCCAACCGCACGGAAGGTGATAGCGGCGGCAACCCTCGGAGGGTAAGAAGAAGAGGACGGCGAGGAGGCCAAGGAGGGATCGGAGGCCGCAAGTGCTCGCCAACGTCACCGATGCTGTCACGGTAGTCTCCGAAAGTGGCCTACCGATGGAGCCTTCGTGGGTTGCCAAAGGGTACGGCATGCAACTAGGGTGCATCGTCCGTGAAACCGTGCCGATCCTAACTCAGGACCTCAGAAGCAAGGAGAACGAGGCTATCGCCCAATCCCTCCTCCAGAAGCTTCACCAACGATACACGTTCCCGGAGCCGTTCAATAAGAAGGTGGACTCTTTAGTTCTCACGAAGATGAGCACCGCCTTGAGCAGCTGGAAGAACCGGCTGAAGAGAAAGATCGAGGCCGGTGAAAGCTGGGAGAGGATAAGTAGCAAAGACCCGTCGCTCTCCTTAGAAGACTTTAATGCATTCAATTCTTACTTAGAGAGTGACATCGTTAAAAAATGGACCGCCTGGGGGAAGAAAATGCGGGATTTGAACTTAGGGACCCACCATTGCGGAAGCGGCGGTTACCGAGGAAAACAGCCCACTTGGGACAAGGAGGATGCCGAGATGGTACGTCTGGGGAAAGAAAACCCCTGGCGCAAAATCCAGGATGAACAGGCTAGGAACTTTGTCCGGTCCCGCTACTACTTAGACTGGGCGACGGGGGAATTTATTACGGATCACGAAGACGTGAGGGATTTCGAGAAGTACCTGGAAAGGATAGTTCTATATTATTTCGCTCATCTTATTAGGCAATGAAGCCAAATGGGCTAACCTTAAGTTCCTTTGTCTGAAGGATGAAGAGTTCACGAAGGCTGGCCCGTCGTCCCGTGGGTCGACGGAACCGTGGGACACGCCTTTCAACAGGGCGATGAACAAATACAAGGAGAGGGAGCTGGACAAGCCACCGACGTCGGGTGGCCGTGTGTCCGGCTTTGGCACAAGTATGAAGCTATCCGAGTACTACGGATCGGATGCCAAGACGAGAAAGCTGGAGAGGAGGTCGTCGGCTAAGGATAAATCCGAGGTTCAGGAGCTGAAGAAGAAGGTGGAGTCACTAGAGTAGCTGGTGGCCGAAAAGCCTGTGGAGAACATGGAGATGATGAACAAGTTATTGGACGAGAAGATCCGGCAGATCATCCCCCCTGGGTTGATGGAGGGGTTAGCTACTTGGAATGCGGGAGGTCAAGTGGGGCCGATACATGTGCCCAGCATCAGCGGTAGCAACTCAAGCTTCCACGTGTCACCGACGGTGCCGCTCCACCCGACGCCGGCGTCGGGGCTCCACCAGACGCCGCCGCTCCACCCGACGCCGCAGCTCCAACCGCCGCCGCAGCTCCAACTGGTCGCATCAACGCCCCCAACCGCCGCCCTTGTATCGACAGTAGCCGAGATCGACGCCATCAAGGAGGTAAACTCATTAGTTACTCCTTCGCGTCATCTTCTTTAACTATATATGCCTTTCGTGACTGCCATCTCATGATGCCCAACATGGCGCCCCTGACTCAGGATGAACAATGCATACTTCTGCAAACGGTGGAGCCCGGCGGCAAGTTGGTGGAAGTTGCTAGCGGCTTTGTCATGGCTTCCCGCGTTATGCACGGCGCTAGATTAGCGGAAGACGTGGCGAAGGTCAAGTTGGTAATGGTAGTGCCGGAGTACCGCTACGCCATCCCCCTTTCAACCTCCGGCACAGACGAAGGCGACGTTTTGCCCCTTGGGGATTGCACCTCATGGATTATGAAATGGCCGAAGAACCAGATTCGTCTGGGGGGGTCTTCCGAGTGCTAAGAAAAGCACCGGCGCCACCTCCCCTATCATCCGGCCCAAGATCGCCAGCGCCGACGACACCCTTAAGGAAACGGCGGTCGCCGCCCCCACTACCCTGAAGGAACCGGCGGTCGCCGCCGCCACCCGAAAGGAACCGACGATCGCCGTCACCACCAGACGCCACAAACAGTTGTTGGGAGCGCTACCGCAACGACCGTCTACTAGACGCGCGGTACGCCAAGCGGCGGCATCGCAACCGCCACCACCTAAGGTCCAGGACATGGCGCCACTTGATGGCAACGATGTAGATGATGATGATGACATCAATGCCTACATCAACACTGGCGCCTGCAGCCAAGATATGTACATGCCTCCTATGGATGAACAAGCCTTCTGCACACACGGCGATCAACTTGGTCGTCCCCCTATAGTCACGAAGCAGCGCCTGGTCTTCACGGGTCTTTCTCAAGACACTCCTCCGGAGGCTGGCAATCCAGCTCAAGTCAAGCCTGCTACCGTTTTCAGCCCTAACACGCTGCGTAAGACGATCATCGGGGAGCCACCCAAATAAACCCCAGCAACCTCAGAAGCACCACCAGCACCCCCAGTAGGTCAGGTGAAGAAGGGAAGGAAGAGAGGAGCCAAGAAGGGCGCATCTTCGAGCCAGCCTGCTCCTAAGAGGATCCGGGCCGACGACATGGTACCACCTTGTTACCACCATAATTTAACCAAGTCTGGAGATGGGCCGTGTTTAAATGGGCTTAAGGGATATGCACAGAAAATATTCCCGAACCGGCCTTGTACAAGAAGTTTGGGCAAGATTGCCCGTGTATCTGTAAATTATAGTAGGATACGTGTCGGTTAGAATTAAGAGATAGAGTCTAGCCCGTACATGGGTTAGTTTATTCCCGCATTAGAAAGTCTACGGACTATAAATATGTATCTAGGGTTATTGAGAAAGGAGGACGAACACGTTCACAACAAATCAATCTAGGCGCATCGCCACCCCTTGTTTCGAGGGTTTCTCCGGGTAAGCAACATGCTGCCTAGATCGCATCTTGCGATCTAGGCGAGATCGGTTTATTCGTTATTGGTATTGCTCGTGCTGAAGCTTTTTTGATGGCGGGCAACACCCTTATCTTAGGTGTTTTGGGGTTGATCACAATGCTTTCACGATGCACTTGTTTAGTTACGCTACCCCTCGATATCTAGCTGCCGTTACACCTATTTTAGGTGTAGGGGCAGCATCTTGCTTGATCTTTATTTAGTAGATCTAATCCGTTATAGTTGCTCCTTGTTCCTCAAGGATTGGTTTGATATCTGTATGGTTAGGCCTTATAAACGGGTTGAACGATCCGGTAGTGCGTAAGGTGTGGTTTATTAAGCTCTAGAGGGATTGTTCCGGGGATCAACTTCACGTTGGTTTTTAGGCCTCTTTAGGGCTGGTTTTCCATTATCTTGCGTATCTCGTTAGGCTCAACTACGCATAGGATGTTCCGATTATACGGTGAAAACCCTAGACTATCGTAGATTAGTTTAGCTTGATATTGATAAAGCATGATCCCCATGTCCTTATAAATCTAACATGAACCATGGGGCAATCGGCTCTTTGAGCCGATCCACAGAACAATTTAAGAGCCGATTGGGGCTCGTATTTAATGTTTACGTGTTTGCCATGCAGGAAACTAGTCGAAGCGATCCATCACCTTCCTGACCAGGTATAGGTCAGGTGGCACGCCCTCGTAAGCACCAGGACGCGTGTGCCAGAAGGCATTGCGGGCCTTCGCCCGAGGGACCAGGGTCAGCCGCAATCCTGGGAGCCTCCCGGCTCTACTGTGTTGCCCGTCGCTGCTCACCGGTGGGTTTCTGACTGCAACACATTCTGGCACGCCCGGTGGGACCCTCTACAGCAACCACTACGTCGACATCTGCAGCAACCATGTCAAAAGCCGCGGATGAGGTGGTGGGTGAACCAGTCACGTACGCAGATCTGCCGGAAGAACACAAGAAGAAGTACAATGAGATGAAAGCCATCTTAGAAGCCGATCTCATCGGCTCTTTCATGAAGACCCGTTCACATGGCATCAGATGGAAAGGGTTCTCCCCTGAAGGTACCCTCGATGAAGTAGACCTCTCTACCTCTTCAGAGGAACGCACCAGAGCTCTACGCCAGGAGATTAATTACATGGTAGCTCATTCCCTACACCGCCATTCTGAGAGCTTGGTGAACGCTTTTGAGCGCGTTGCGGTCGGAGTGGTGCAAGAGATCATGAAGCATCAGTACTCTCCGTCAGGACCTACCCTGGGAACTCACCAGGGAGAGATACCACTCCAGATTAGACCGCCGCTGCCATTCGCGCTCGCAGCACCAGAACCGCCGGGTTCACCGGCGTACGTTGTCTACAAGGTTGGAGGCGATCCTAGCGATTGCCAATTCCTATATGAGCCGCCCAAGGAGATCCCACATGGATACGTGTGCACATACGTGCCGGACTGCAATGCCTTGGCGCGCACAAGCCAGATCGCACCAACAGGGATCTCTGGAGTAGATGCTGACAAACAAGCATGGCTGGCTAAATATGCTACTGGAACGAGTCATGAAGGTTCGGTCCCTACAGCTAATACCATGGAGCAGATCAGCACTATCTTGAGAGACCAGTTCGGCATCTTGCCGAAGAGGAAAGCAATCGGCTATTCCAAGCCGTACCCCGACGAGTACGATCTAATCCCGCTGCCACCCAAATATCGGCTCCCTGAATTCTCAAAATTCAATGGAGCAGAAGGATCTAGCTCAATAGAGCACGTAAGCCGATATTTGGCACAACTGGGCTTGATTTCAGTATCAGACCCTTTACGTGTGAGGTTTTTCGCACAATCTCTTACGGGATCAGCCTTTGGATGGTACACCTCGTTGCCACCAAACTCAGTCCGCACATGGAAGCAGCTAGAAGAGCAGTTTCACGTGCAATATCACTCAGAAGCTACCGAGGCTGGCATTGCCGATCTAACACAGGTGCAGCAGAAGCGGGGAGAAACAGTATCTGAATACATCCAACGTTTCAGGACTGTCAGGAACCGATGTTATTCGGTTCGTTTATCTGAGAAGGAAGCGATCGATCTGGCAGTACTGGGTCTCGCAACGCTGATCAAGGACCTGACTTCCCAAGCAGAGTACAGTTCATTGTTGCACATGGTGCAGAAACTCACATCATATGAGCAGCGACACCCTGAATTGTACCAAGACAAGTTCAAGCGTCCGATAGGCCTGGTTGAGATGGAAGAAACTGAAGATCCTGCACCAGACCTAGAAGTAGCTGTAGCTGAATGGGCTCGGGGGGCAAACCCCGTGTCCTGCAAATGGGTAAAACCACAAGGGCCTGCAAAAGGGTTTGACTTCGATTTGAGCAAAGCTGAGCAGATTTTCGATCTATTGCTTAAGGAAAAACAGCTGAAGTTACCCGAAGGCCATAAAATCCCTACAGCACAAGAACTGAACGGGAGGCCGTACTGCAAATGGCATCACTCGTTCACCCATACCACCAATGACTGCAAGGTGTTTCGTCAGCGAGATCCAAATGGCGATAGAACAAGGCCGATTGCTCTTCGGACAGTTTGCCATGAAAGTGGACACACATCCGTTCCCTGGCGTCAACATGGTGGAACCTAACCACTCCGTGAGGCGTCGACTGGATTTCTCATTCGATGTTAACATGGCAGGGCCTGAACGCCACCATGGCAAGGATAAAGAGGAAAGCAGTCACTCCCGCAGCAAGGAAAAGGAGGAGGCCGATCCACGCGACCGGCCCCGATATGATGACAAGCGGTACCTCACCAAGGAACAAGTGAGAAGCGTGCGATACCAAAAACCACTTTCCACTCACCTCCTCAACAAATATGAATATCAGTATGACCGACGTCGGCAGTACGACAGAAACGACGAGAGATACAATCGGTCCGACGAAGATAAAGGAAGGTACCGTCGGCACGACATAGACAACGAAGGACGCGAGCGCCTCGCTAAGGAGAGGTCAAGGGAGCAGGAAGACATGGATAGACACTGGGACTGTCCCTTCTTTAAACACTGCTGGGACTCAGGGATGAGCCGATTGCCTACAATCGACAACTACCCGGAGTGTAGACGCCGGAAGGAGGATGCAGGGGAAGTTTCAGTTTTCAAGCGTCTAGGACCTCTCCCGCCACAGAACAAACGTGCTGAGTCCTCTCAAGATGAAGACTTTGAGGAGTCAGAAGATGAAGAAGAGGATAGGTACCACCGGCCAAGGTGGTGCCCCGATGGACTCGACCACTCCCAAAAGCGTAGGGTTCGGCGGGCTGCGTAGCTTGGAGCAAGCCGAGCGCGATACTTGCACACGTTGAGGAAAGCGCGGCCCGATCTGGCCGTGAAAATTCAGCAGACTTTGGACGAAGAGAGTCGTCCACCAAAGAAGGTTTGGCGGCCCAAGTAAGAAAAAGCCGATGTGGGAACATCGGCTGGTACAAACATGGTGTTCTTCCTTCCATCAGAGTTTCGTGCCCCAGGAACTGAAGAAGCGCCAATAGCATAGTTTGACTGCGGTCCACAGCCCGTTATCTTCGAAAAGCCACGGGAGAAGGGATACAAACACATGAAGGCCCTGTACCTAAAGGGTTATATCAATGGGCAGCCCGTCGGCAGGATGTTGGTTGACACAGGAGCAGCGGTAAATATAATGCCATATTCCATGCTACGACGTTGGGACGCTCCAGTGCCGATCTGATCAAGTCCAACGTCACGCTCAACGACTTCAACGGCCAAGCATCAGGGACGCAAGGTGTCCTGAACGTGGATCTAACCATAGGACGAAAGACGATCCCAACGACATTCTTCATCGTCGACAGCAAGAGCACTTACGCTGCCCTGCTAGGAAGGGATTGGATTCACGCTAACTACTGCATTCCATCTACAATGCACCAATGCCTGATACAGTGGGATGGAGACGACGTAGAAGTCGTGCATGCAGATGACTCGATCGACGTCTCGATAGCCGGCATGAACATTTGGTACTCGGCAGACCAAGAGCCACTCTCTGGAATCAGCTTGGACGGCTGTGATCGCATCGAGGTGTCAAAAAACGGGGTGAGGCTGGTCTTATCCACCGACCTGATAGAGTAACAAGAGCAGCATCCATCGACATACGTGGCAAGGCCGATCCCTGTGATTGGCCCCAAAAAAAAAGGCAAGGATCCTTCTTCAAACATGTCACGTAGTCGTGGTAAGGAGGCTTCCTCCTGCAAGGGAGCGCATACAAGTTGTAAACCTTCATTGAGCAACTCAATCAACATGGAGGCCGATTCCAGCAATCGGCCAAAATTATCCTCGCCATACGTTTTGCCTGTGTTCAACGTCGATCTAACAGGCGACGGAAAGCTAGGGTATGGGTTTACGACAGCTGATGAGCTAGAAGAGATTTACATTGGTCCGTGGGATAAGCTACGACCAACATGCATCAGCATGAGCCGATATCTTCAATCACTTGAAAGATTCGGCTCGGGTGGCACATAATATGGAATAATGGACGATAACATATGTAGACCGATGCACGAAATCGGCCAGAAATTTTTTTTATCGACTCTGGAGTACAAACTTGTACAAACTTGTCTCTCAGATTACACAGGGAGACTCTACTGAAGGAACATCTCAAGGGCATGGAGGGCATCAGCACGAACACAATCCACCTCGGCGATCTCGGCCTCATCATCTTCGTCTTTGCCTACTACCAGCTGCTTGTTCAAGGCGCGGATTTCGGCCAGATCAGTCTTCAGTTCAGCTTTGAGACCTTCTGCTTCCTCGAGGGAGTGGGCGATAAGAGCTTCCTTAGCCTCAATAAGCTGTTTTGTTGCCCGAACCTTTTCTTCAAGGGCCTCCAATTCTTTGCGCAAAGTTGCCAGTTCAGCCGTGCTGTCGGATGTGTCAGTTTTGGCGTCCAAGGCAGCCTTTTTCTCATTAAGCCATTGGCATTTGTCTGCAATATCGGTTTTCAACGGAAGCTGGGTGTGGCGCAGGTCGATTCTCTGACGAGCCGATGCCACTCTTGACCTGTAGGCAGACAGGGTTATGACTGGCCAAAGTTTCACCTGCAGCGTCACCGGAAGATGAGGCTGGATATCTTCCAAAATGCTCTTCACTGCCTCGGAGTCTTCAACCAATGTCTCGATGGAGGAGGAGAGCAGGGCCTTGAGATGTTGGAGTTGACCATGTGTAGTGCTGGGTCCTGGCTCTTCGCTTGTTTTAGCAGTGGACGGCTCGATGGATTCGGGGTCAAATGTTAGCAAGCTTGAAAGGTCATAACCCTGACAAACAACAAGAAAAACGTCAGGAGACAGCAAAGGAGTAAGGTAGAGCTAAGGGGAAGGATTGTACCTCTCCTAAGACCAGAGGAACAGCCGATGAAGAGGTGATCGGCTCTGGTGTTTCAGCTGTCGGTTTGGCCACGCTGGCCACCTTGTCAGCTACACTCTTAGAAGTTGCTAGGTCCAGGGTGGCGGATGGCATTGGTACCTCCTCAACTTCCCCACTAGAGGTGTCATCAGTCTGCAAAGGGAATGGTTAGCCGATGAGAACAACAATGGGCCAGCATGGAAAATGAGCCAAGGAGAGTATGGAGGGGATTATGTTTGATATCTCCTGGTTTGATGGAGAGGCTTGCGGTTCCTTGCGAGCTCTCTTGATGCATCGGCTTTTTGTCCGTAGACTGCCCTGCTTTGGTGGGAGTTTGGGAGTCAGCAGGTTCAGGGGCTGATCTTTTCTTGGAAGCCGACGGTGGCAAGTCTGGCTGGCTCTGCGTGGGGGTCTTCTCAGAGTTGCCTGAGCTCGAGTCCCTTCGACTGGACTGTGTGCCCTCACTGGAGTTTTCTTCAGTGGAGGTCTGTAAAAGAAATACAAGTATGCTGCAGAAGCCTAGAAGAGTGAATGAAATCAGCCAAAGCATGGGTCAACTTACGTGTAAACTTTCTTGGGCCAGAGCAGGGCTTTGGCGCTTCAGAGTCTTCCTGGCAGCTACTTTCCTCACTGCTGTTCTCGCCTTGACTGAGGCTCGGGGGGCAGCTGACCTGGAAGACACTCTGCTTTTGGAAGCCGATGTTGGTGTCATCGGCTGGCTCTGCATCACAACCTTTTTCAAAGATGGTGAGTTTTTGCAGAAGAGGACCACCGGAGCTGGTGGGAGAAATCTGAAAGGGGAGCCGTCATCATCTACAGGATCCGGACCGTCTTGTTGCTACAAGGAGGCAAAGGAATGTTATAAAAGGAAATCATTGCAAGCCGCTTCAAAATAAATTGTGAGTAGTGGTACCTGTTCTGCAGGGATGTCATATTCAGCGTCAAGTTGTTTCAGCAATGGTCCCAAAGCTCTCCTGAAGGCATGAGTCTTCCACATTGACCACCAAGTCTCAAAACCATCGGTTGATGAGGTAAAAGAGAGGTTGTGAGGAATTGGAGCGGCTAGAGCGTCGAAGAAGGAATAACACCTTTGACTGGTGAGGACATCAGGTAGATCAGCTCTGCTCTCTGTTAAGTGGTGCAGAAAGAAGTGAGGAGATACCTGTCCAAGACCAAGTTGCCGGGCTGCCACGACCGGCTGATAAGACTCATAACCAGGTTTGATGATCCTGTTTGAGGTGCTCATGCCAACGGGAAGGAAGCAGGGACGGATCATGATGGAATACAACTGCCGAGTGTCAGCATCATCGGCAAAACTATCTAACCTGAAGGAGACTGGATTTTCAAAAATTTTAGACTCCGTATAAGGAAAGAGGAGAGGGTCGTCCAGGCCTTGGTAGAAAGTCCTGAACCACTCTGATGCTCCCTTAGAGGTCAGTTTGCTGCCTGGGAGGCTGTATAGAGCTTGGCCGTAGCTAGTGCATCGGATCTGCCTCCCGTTGGTATCTGGGAAGGTGCAAGTGGCCAAGGGTGGAAGATTTGGGATCTGGTTTTGGAAATACAGCTGAGCCCATAGCTGAATAAACCACCAGGGACCTCCAGTTTTGACTGTCTTTTGGGAGAACAGTTTAGCAGACATTAGCTGGAGATATCTATAGACCTCTCCAAGAAACAGTTTGCCAATGCCAAGCTGAGTGCCTCTGGCAAGTTCATAGGCCAGGGAAAGATAATTCTTGGTTGGAGCAAGTGAAGGACCACAAAATATGAAGTGTTCCAACCAGAAATTCGGGAAGGCCGTGTGTTCTTTCTCTCATTCCTGGGCCTTTGTTTTTCATGTGGCGCCGAAGGTAAGCACCCCAGTTTGTCCACTCTGTCTTGGAAGAAAGCGTGAAGGGGACCTTTGGCAGCCTAAAGGCAGATGGGCTTGGGGATGCAATGTCTAAACCAGTGATCATGGCCACATCTAGTAAGGTTGGTGTCATGGGGCCATGACCAAACATGAAGCAATTCATGGCATCAGACCAAAAATAGCCGATGGTTTTCAGAAGGTTTTCATGTTTCTCAAGGGGAGACAGTGATAAAGCTAAAGCATCGGCTATTCCTGCGGTTTCCGAAGTGGCGTGGTGAGTTTTGGAGACTCTATTGTACCATGAAACCCAATCTTCAGGAGGATTAGGCCAGGCTCGTAAGCAGTCGGCCCAAGAAGTCAGATCTAGGTTTTGGTTCACGAAGGGAATTCTATTTGCCTCGCATGAAATCAGATGGGCAGGACTCTCGGTAGAACGAGGGCCAAGACAGAGAGAATTTGGAAGAGAAGGATGTGGCAGTAGAATGTCTGATACCTAGAAATTAATGATGGAACGAAGCATTAATTCAGATGTTTGTGGTTAATTCTAGCACTATGTTCGGACAGCGAGGAGCGGTTGAGGATTACCTTCAGGCCGGAGACCATAGCGTTGGCATTGGATGATTCCGCCATTGGATCCGCTGCGGGTTCGAGCCTGCACGATTGAGATCTGAGGTTCGTGCGGCCGTGAGTGGGATCTGTTCGAGCGGTGATTTGGGGATCTAGGTATTGCTCTTTCGGATAAGTTGCAGGTTACCGTTTGAATAGGCAACAGAGCTGGCCTTGCTCGCGTTTTATGGCAAGGGCCGATGCGCTGCCATCGGCTCTTGGTGTGTTGACTTGCTTTGACAATTGGCAAAACTGGTAAAAAGGCAAAATTGGCTTAGAAATATTTTCTTCATTAATAAAAGGGCTTTTACAGAGAAGAGCTGATTGCTTAAAGAAGAAAGAACAAAAGCCGATTACTACTACTACTAGTCCTATACTAGTGGTCCCTAATCTAAGGGTCGTTGCTGCCCTCGTCATCGTCATCGCTGCCGCCGGCGCAGCTGCTGGTGGGCTCCTCGTCGCTGCTCCCGTAGCCCTCTACGGGAGCCTCGTCCTCCTCGTCATCGTCGTCGCTGTCGTCGTCCGACCCGGCGCGAAAGCGCTTCGCCGGGGGATATTCGTCGGAGGACTCGTCGTCCTCCTCTTCGTCCTCCTCGTCGGAGGAGGTGTAGCCGTCCCACGAGAAGCGATCGTCTTCGCTCCCCGCCTCCAGCTCCCCGTCGACGAGAAACTGGAAGTCGTCCTCTCCGTCGGTCAAAGACTTGTCGTCCTCGGACCAGACGGAGGAATCATGGGACTCGATGTCCCACTCCTCCGGGGCGCGGCGGTTGTATGCCGCCACCGGGTCCCATTCCGGCGTGGGCTCACGGAAGGGAGAAGATACGTCGGAAAGACCTGATGAGGCAGAGGAGGAGGAGGAGGACATGGCTACAGAGGAAGGGGGTTTTTTGCCGATGGCTAGTACGGAGCAAGAGGATAAAGAGGCGAACTGCTCGGCGCGGTTAAATAAAGGGATATGGGGGAGAGTTAATGTTACAGCAGTTTTCGAGGAAGTGGTGCCAAAGAACTGTCAAATCGTGCAGAGAAGTTGAGAAGGCAAGGCATCATGATGAAGGATACTGTGACGGTTCTGCTCTGCCACGACGTGACCCTACGAAGGAAAAACAGAGTGGTTTTGAAATTATCATTACCAAAACCAGGGGGGCATGTGTTACCACCAGAATTTAACCAAGTCTGGAGATGGGTCGTGTTTAAATGGGCTTAAGGGATATGCACAGAAAATATTCCCGAACCGGCCTTGTACAAGAAGTTTGGGCAAGATTGCCCGTGTATCTGTAAATTATAGTAGGATACGTGTCGGTTAGAATTAAGAGATAGAGTCTAGCCCGTACACGGGTTAGTTTATTCCCGCATTAGAAAGTCTACGGACTATAAATATGTATCTAGGATTATTGAGAAAGGAGGACGAACACATTCACAACAAATCAATCTAGGCGCATCGCCACCCCTTGTTTCGAGGGTTTCTCCCGGGTAAGCAACATGCTGCCTAGATCGCATCTTGCGATCTAGGCAGTATCAGTTTATTCGTTATTGGTGTTGCTCGTGCTGAAGCCTTTTTGATGGCGGGCAACACCCTTATCTTAGGTGTTTTGGGGTTGATCACAATGCTTTCACGATGCACTTGTTTAGTTACGCTACCCCTCGATATCTAGCTGCCCTTACACCTATTTTAGGTGTAGGGGCAGCATCTTGCTTGATCTTTATTTAGTAGATCTAATCCGTTATAGTTGCTCCTTGTTCCTAAAGGATTGGTTTGATATCTGTATGGTTAGGCCTTATAAACGGGTTGAACGATCCGGTAGTGCGTAAGGTGTGGTTTATTAAGCTCTAGAGGGATTGTTCCGGGGATCAACTTGACGTTGGTTTTTAGGCCTCTTTAGGGCTGGTTTTCCATTATCTTGCATATCTGTTAGGCTCAACTACGCATAGGATGTTCCGATTATACGGTGAAAACCCTAGACTATCGTAGATTAGTTTAGCTTGATATTGATAAAGCATGATCCCCATGTCCTTATAAATCTAACATGAACCATGGGGCAATCGGCTCTTTGAGCCGATCCACAGAACAATTTAAGAGCCGATTGGGGCTCGTATTTAATGTTTACGTGTTTGCCATGCAGGAAACTAGTCGAAGCGATCCATCACCTGTCTGACCAGGTATAGGTCAGGTGGCACGCCCTCGTAAGCACCAGGACACGTGTGCCAGAAGGCATTGCGGGCCGTCGCCCGAGGGACCAGGGTCAGCCGCAATCCTGGGAGCCTCCCGGCTCTACTGTGTTGCCCGTCGCTGCTCGCCGGTGGGTTTCTGACCGCAACGCACCTACACCGGATGGCTTGCCCCGGTGTCATGAAGCTGGTAAACCTATACTGCCTCCGGACATGGAACACCTCGCAAGTGGACAAATGCTCCCTTTGCAGCACTCTATTAATTATCAAGAGAGCGTCCTTCTTAAAGAAAAGGATCCAAATTACCCGGTGTTCTCGGTCAAGGTGCCGTCCGACCAGAACTTCGTCAATGAAGACCCCGCGGATATCTTCTTCATAGCGTTCGAGGACGTCTTCAATCTATTTCACTCGAAACGGCTCGACTATAACTTGGTCCACCTATACGCGATCAATCTTCGGATGAAGATCAACGAGAGAGAGACCCCGCCACATCGCGGTAGCGGATCCCTACTACATGCGCGATAGCCAGCTCCAGGATGGCTCAAGGACACGGACCAAGGCGGTGCGGTACCTCCAGAACTTCATGCTCACGCACAAAGAGAACAACACCATTCTTCTGCCTGTCTTTCCTGAGTAAGTACACATCCGCTCACGGCCGTCGTAACCTTGTGCTTTCTTATATATTTCTTCCATTGCCGATCATTTCCAACATTCCATTTCAATTGCATGTATTGAGCAGGGACAAATACTGCACACTCATCATCCTAGATCCAAAGTGGTCACTAGCCCAGTATTTCGACTCGTCGAGTACGACGACGAAGAAAGACTACAACAGAATAAGGGGTGTTCTCGATGAAGCTATCCTTGGCTACTTGATACGTCTCCAACGTATCGATAATTTCTTATGTTCCATGCCACATTATTGATGTTATCTACATGTTTTATGCACACTTTATGTCATATTCGTGCATTTTCTGGAACTAACCTATTAACAAAAAGCCGAAGTGCCGATTCTGTCGTTTTCTGCTGTTTTTGGTTTCAGAAATCCTAGTAACGAAATATTCTCGGAATTGGACGAAATCAACGCCCAGGGTCCTATTTTGCCACGAAGCTTCCAGAAGACCGAAGAGGAGACGAAGTGGGGCCACGAGGTGGCCACACCCTAGGGCGGGGCGGCCCCCCCTTGGCCGCGCGGCCCTGTGGTGTGGGCCCCTCGTGCCGCCTCTTGACCTGCCCTTCCGCCTACTTAAAGCCTCCGTTGCAAAACCCCCAGTACCGAGAGCCACGATATGGAAAACCTTCCAGAGACGCCGCCGCCGCCAATCCCATCTCGGGGGATTCAGGAGATCGCCTCTGGCACCCTGCCGGAGAGGGGAATCATCTCCCGGAGGACTCTACGCCGCCATGGTCACCTCCGGAGTGATGTGTGAGTAGTCTACCCCTGGACTATGGGTCCGTAGCAGTAGCTAGATGGTTGTCTTCTCCCCATTGTACTTCATTGTCGGATCTTGTGAGCTGCCTAACATGATCAAGATCATCTATCTGTAATTCTATATGTTGCGTTTGTTGGGATCCGATGAATAGAGAATACTTGTTATGTTGATTATCAAAGTTATGTCTATGTGTTGTTTATGATCTTGCATGCTCTCCGTTACTAGTAGATGCTCTGGCCAAGTAGATGCTTGTAACTCCAAGAGGGAGTATTTATGCTCGATAGTGGGTTCATGCCTCCATTGATATCCGGGACGAGTGACGGAAAGTTCTAAGGTTGTGGATGTCTTGTTGCCACTAGGGATAAAACATTGGTGCTATGTTCAAGGATGTAGTTACTGATTACATTACGCGCAATACTTAATGCAATTGTACTGTTGTTAGCAACTTAATGCTCGGAGGGGTTCGGATGATAACCTCGAAGGTGGACTTTTTAGGCATAGATGCATGTCTGGATGGCGGTCTATGTACTTTGTCGTAATGCCCAATTAAATCTCACTATACTCATCATAATATGTATGTGCATGGTCATGCCCTCTTTATTTGTCAATTGCCCAACTGTAATTTGTTCACCCAACATGCTGTTTATCTTATGGGAGAGACACCTCTAGTGAACTGTGGACCCCGGTCCAATTCTCTATACTTGAAATACAATCTACTTGCAATACTCGTTCTACTGTTTTCTCGCAAACAATCATCTTCCACACAATACGGTTAATCCTTTGTTACAGCAAGCCGGTGAGATTGACAACCTCACTCGTTTCGTTGGGGCAAAGTACTTTGGTTGTGTTGTGCGGGTTCCACGTTGGCGCCGGAATCTCTGGTGTTGCGCCGCACTACATCCCGCCGCCATCAACCTTCAACGTGCTTCTTGACTCCTACTGGTTCGATTAAACCTTGGTTTCTTTCTGAGGGAAAACTTGCTGCTGTGCGCATCATACCTTCCTCTTGGGGTTCCCAACGAACGTGTGAGTTACACGCCATCAAGCTCTTTTTCTGGCGCCGTTGCCGGGGAAATCAAGACACGCTGCAAGGGGAGTCTCCACATCCCAATCTCTTTACTTTGTTTTTGTCTTGCTTAGTTTTATTTACTACTTTGTTTGCTACACTAAATCAAAATACAAAAAAATTAGTTGCTAGTTTTACTTTATTTGCTATCTTGTTTGCTATATCAAAAACACAAAAAAATTAGTTACTTGCATTTACTTTATCTAGTTTGCTTTATTTACTGTTGCTAAAATGGCTACCCCTGAAAATACTAAGTTGTGTGACTTCACAACCACAAATAATAATGATTTCTTATGCACACCTATTGCTCCACCTGCTACTACAGCAGAATTCTTTGAAATTAAACCTGCTTTACTAAATCTTGTTATGCGAGAGCAATTTTCCAGTGTTAGTTACGATGATGCTGCTGCCCATCTTAATAATTTTGTTGAACTATGTGAAATGCAAAAATATAAAGATGTAGATGGTGACATTATAAAATTAAAATTGTTCCCTTTCTCATTAAGAGGAAGAGCTAAAGATTGGTTGCTATCTCTGCCTAAGAATAGTATTGATTCATGGACTAAATGCAAGGATGCTTTTATTGGTAGATATTATCCCCCTGCTAAAATTATATCTTTGAGGAGTAGCATAATGAATTTTAAACAATTAGATACTGAACATGTTGCACAAGCATGGGAAAGAATGAAATCTTTGGTTAAAAATTGCCCAACCCATGGATCGACTACTTGGATGATCATCCAAACCTTCTATGCAGGACTAAATTTTTCTTCGCGGAATTTATTGGATTCAGCTGCTGGAGGTACCTTTATGTCCATCACTCTTGGTGAAGCAACAAAGCTTCTTGATAATATGATGATCAACTACTCTGAATGGCACACGGAAAGAGCTCCACAAGGTAAGAAGGTAAATTCTGTCGAAGAAACCTCTTCCTTGAGTGATAAGATTGATGCTATTATGTCTATGCTTGTGAATGATAGGACTAATATTGATCCTAATAATGTTCCATTAGCTTCATTGGTTGCACAAGAAGAACATGTTGATGTGAACTTCATTAAAAATAATAATTTCAGCAACAATGCTTACCGGAACAATTCTAGTAACAACTATAGGCCATATCCTTATAATAATGGCAACGGCTATGGTAATTCTTATGGGAATTCTTTCAACAATAATAGGAACACACCCCCTGGACTTGAAGCCATGCTTAAAGAATTTATTAGTACACAAACTGCTTTTAACAAATCTGTTGAAGAAAAGCTTGAGAAAATTGATATACTTGCTTCTAAAGTCGATAGTCTTGCTGCTGATGTTGATCTTTTGAAATCGAAAGTTATGCCTAATAGAGATATTGAAAATAAAATTGTTACTACAGCAAATGCCATCCAAGTTAGAATTAATGAGAATATAAGATTAATGGCTGAACTGCGTGCTAGGTGGGATAGAGAAGAAAATGAAAAACTAGCTAAAGAGAAGAATGTAGCTAAAGTTTGGACTATTACCACCACTAGTAATGCTAATGCTACACATGTTGCTGCACCTCCTACTATTAATAATAAAAGAATTGATGTTAGCAATGTTTCCACTTCTAATGCAAAGCGCGAGAAATTGCCTGAAATTGCTAAAACTGCTGAAACTGCCTATGATAAAGCTGCTGAAATTTTTTCCAACATTGGGGATGATGATCCCATTGCTTTAGATTATAATGGTTTGAATTTTGATGATTGCCACATCTCTGAAGTTATAAAGTTCTTGCAAAAACTTGCTAAAAGTCCTAATGCTAGTGCTATAAATTCGGCTTTCACGCAACATATTACAAATGCTCTCATAAAAGCTAGAGAAGAGAAACTAGAGCGCGAAGCCTCTATTCCTAGGAAGCTAGAGGATGGTTGGGAGCCCATCATTAAGATGAAGGTTAAAGATTTTGATTGTAATGCTTTATGTGATCTTGGTGCAAGTATTTCTGTTATGCCTAAGAAAATTTATAATATGCTTGACTTGCCACCACCGAAAAATTGTTATTTGGATGTTAATCTTGCTGATCATTCTACAAAGAAACCTTTGGGGAAAGTTGATAATGTTCGCATTACCGTTAACAATAACCTTGTTCCCGTTGATTTTGTTGTCTTGGATATTGAATGCAATGCATCTTGTCCCATTATATTGGGAAGACCTTTTCTTCGAACTTGTTGGTGCTATCATTGATATGAAGGAAGGTAATATAAAATATCAATTTCCTCTCAAGAAAGGTATGGAACACTTCCCTAGAAAGAGAATGAAGTTACCTTTTGATTCTATTATTAGAACAAATTATGATGTTGACACTTCGTCTCTTGATAATACTTGATACACACTTTCTGCGCCTAGCTGAAAGGCGTTAAAGAAAAGCGCTTATGGGAGACAACCCATGTTTTTACCTACAGTACTTTGTTTTTATTTTGTGTCTTGGAAGTTGTTTACTACTGTAGCAACCTATGCTTATCTTAGTTTAGTGTTTTATTGTGCCAAGTAAAGTCGTTGATAGAAAAGTTCATACTAGATTTGGATTACTGCGCAGAAACAGATTTCTTTGCTGTCACGAATCTGGGCTGTTTTCTCTGTAGGTAACTCAGAAAATTATGCCAATTTACGTGAGTGATCCTCAGATATGTACGCAACTTTCATTCAATTTGAGCATTTTCATTTGAGCAAGTCTGGTGCCTCGATAAAATTCGTCAATACGAACTGTTCTGTTTTGACAGATTCTGCCTTTTATTTCGCATTGCCTCTTTTGCTATGTTGGATGAATTTCTTTGATCCATTAATATCCAGTAGCTTTATGCAATGTCCAGAAGTGTTAAGAATGATTGTGTCACCTCTGAACATGTTAATTTTTATTGTCGCTAACCCTCTAATGAGTTGTTCTAAGTTTGGTGTGGAGGAAGTTTTCAAGGATCAAGAGAGGAGTATGATGCAACATGATCAAGGAGAGTGAAAGCTCTAAGCTTGGGGATGCCCCGGTGGTTCACCCCTGCATATTTTAAGAAGACTCAAGCGTCTAAGCTTGGGGATGCCCAAGGCATCCCCTTCTTCATCGACAACATTATCAGGTTCCTCCCCTGAAACTATAATTTTATTCCATCACATCTTATGTGCTTTGCTTGGAGCGTGGGTTTGTTTTTGTTTTTGTTTTGTTTGAATAAAATGGATCCTAGCATTCACTTTATGGGAGAGAGACACGCTCCGCTGTAGCATATGGACAAGTATGTCCTTAGTTTCTACTCATAGTATTCATGGCGAAGTTTCTTCTTCGTTAAATTGTTATATGGTTGGAATTGGAAAATGATGCATGTAGTAATTTGCTATAATGTCTTGGGTAATGTGATACTTGGCAATTGTTGTGCTCATGTTTAAGCTCTTGCATCATATGCTTTGCACCCATTAATGAAGAAATACATAGAGCATGCTAAAATTTGGTTTGCATATTTGGTATCTCTAAGGTCTAGATAATTTCTAGTATTGAGTTTTGAACAACAAGGAAGACGGTGTAGAGTCTTATAATGTTTACAATATGTCTTTTATGTGAGTTTTGCTGCACCGGTTCATCCTTGTGTTTGTTTCAAATAAGCCTTGCTAGCCTAAACCTTGTATCGAGAGGGATTACTTCTCATGCATCCAAAATCCTTGAGCCAACCACTATGCCATTTGTGTCCACCATACCTACCTACTACATGGTATTTTCCGCCATTCCAAAGTAAATTGCTTGAGTGCTACCTTTAAAATTCCATCATTCACCTTTGCGATATATAGCTCATGGGACAAATAGCTTAAAAACTATTGTGGTATTGAATATGTACTTATGCACTTTATCTCTTATTAAGTTGCTTATTGCACTAGTAGAAAAACCCTTATAGGCGATCCTTATTTCTGTGGCGCACCAAAAAAAATGCGCCACAGAAATTTGTTTTGTGGCGCACCAGGCACGGTGCGCCACAGAAATAGCTTAATTTTGTGGCGCACGAACAATCCATGCGCCACAGAAATGAGGTGGGGTCAGCCCCAATCATTGGTTTCACTATTTCTGTGGCGCACAGGACCACGTGCGCCACAGAAATAAGACATTCAGTGGCGCAAATTCCTCGTGTGCCACTGAATTAAGACTTTCTGTGGCGCACGAGGGATGGTGCGCCACAGAAACTACACATTTACGTGGCGCACATGAGATCCATGCGCCACAGAAGTTCTTTTGGCTCCCCACGCAACTCCACACCCCCCCCCCGTGGATCGCCTTTTTTACCTCTATAAAAAATAAAAGAAATAGATAGAAATTTCAAAAAATAAAATCCTTCGAGATTCCCATGTATTATGTCATCTAGCACCACTAAAATTTAACAAACATGAATTTTGACTTTTTTTGAAAAATTGCGTGGGAAAATCATCAAACTGGATTTCTGGTTGCATACGAACTCGAAAAAAAACGCATAATATATCAAAATGATCCCACGAAAATTCTACATCCGAATCCACCGGGGCTTGCCCGGTTGGACAATTTTTAGAATCTCCAAATTCGAAAAGAGTAAAAAGTTACGGCCAGTTAAAGTTTTTTTGCTGCAAAATACAAAAAAAAATAAAAAAAATTCTGTGGCTCACCTAGTGCCCATGCGCCACAGAATTAACGTCCAAAAAAATTCTGTGGCGCACCTAGTGCCCATCCTGCCGCCCTCCACCACTTCTCCTCCACTCCTCCTCCACTTCTCCTCACTTCTCCTCTTATGCAAACTTCTCCTCCACTTCTCCTCACTTCTCCTCTTATGCAAACTTCTCCTCCACTCCTCCTCCACTTCTCCTCACTTCTCCTCTTATGCAAACTTCTCCTCCACTTCTCCTCCTCCTCCTCCTCCTCCTCCTCCTCCTCCACCACCACCACCACCACCTCCTCCTCCTCCGGCCGGCCTCCTCCTCCTCCACCACCACCACCACCACCACCACCTCCTCCGGGGCCGGCCTCCTACTCCGGCGACCACCTCCTCCGGGGCCGGCCTCCTACTCCGGCGACCTCCTCCTCCTCCGGCCGGCCTCCTCCTACTCCAGCGACGATGACCTTCTCCTCCTCCTCCTCCTCCTCCTCCTACTACTACTCCGGTGACCTACTCCGGCGGCCACCTCCTCCTCTTCCTCCATCACCTCTTCCTCCTCCACCACCTCCTCAGGGGCCGGCCTCCTACACCACCACCACCACCTCCATCACCCCCACCACCACCACCACCTCCTCCTCCTCCTCCTCCGGCCGTCCTTCTCCTTCACCCACCAACCCACCCACCTCCGGCTACCTTCCAGCGAAATTAAAAAAAAATTAAAAAATTTCGGCGGCCCCAGATCTAGATCTAGATCTAGATCTGCCGCCATTTTTTTTGAATTTCAAAAAAATTTCTGTGGCGCACCACCGCCGGTGCGCCACGAAATAAGTTTCGTGGCGCACCACCGCCGGTGCGCCACGAAATAAGACTTACGTGGCGCATGGGCCAGTGCGCCACAGAAACCTTATTTTTGTGGCGAAAATTCTGTGGCGCACCGCCCATGCGCCACAGAATCGATTTTTGGTGCGCCACTGATGAGCCTTTTCCTACTAGTGTTGTGCGATAACCATGTTCACTGGGGACGCCATCAACTACTCTTTGTTGAATTTCATGTGAGTTGCTATGCATGTTCGTCTTGTCTGAAGTAAGAGCGATCTACCACCTTATGGTTAAGCATGCATATTGTTAGAGAAGAACATTGGGCCGCTAACTAAAGCCATGATCCATGGTGGAAGTTTCAGTTTTGGACATATATCCTCAATCTCATATGAGAAAATTATTAATTGTTGTTACATGCTTATGCATAAAAGAGGAGTCCATTATCTCGTTGTCTATGTTGTCCCGGTATGGATGTCTAAGTTGAGAATAATCAATAGCGAGAAATCCAATGCGAGCTTTCTCCTTAGACCTTTGTACGAGGCGGCATAGAGGTACCCCTTTGTGACACTTGGTTAAAACATGTGCATTGTGATGATCCGGTAGTCCAAGCTAATTAGGACAAGGTGCGGGCACTATTAGTATACTATGCATGAGGCTTGCAACTTGTAAGATATAATTTACATGATACATATGCTTTATTACTACCGTTGACAAAATTGTTTCATGTTTTCAAAATCAAAGCTCTAGCACAAATATAGCAATCGATGCTTTTCCTCTATGAAGGACCATTCTTTTACTTTCATTGTTGAGTCAGTTCACCTATCTCTCTCCACCTCAAGAAGCAAACACTTGTGTGAACTGTGCATTGATTCCTACATATTTGCATATTGCACTTATTATATTACTCTATGTTGACAATATCCATGAGATATACATGTTATAAGTTGAAAGCAACCGCTGAAACTGAATCTTCCTTTGTGTTGCTTCAATGCCTTTACTTTGAATTATTGCTTTATGAGTTAACTCTTATGCAAGACTTATTGATGCTTGTCTTGAAGTACTATTCATGAAAAGTCTTTGCTATATGATTCACTTGTTTACTCATGTCATATACATTGTTTTGATCACTGCATTCACTACATATGCTTTACAAATAGTATGATCAAGGTTATGATGGCATGTCACTCCAGAAATTATCTGTGTTATCGTCTTACCTGCTCGGGACGAGCGAGAACTAAGCTTGGGGATGCCGATACGTCTCCAACGTATCGATAATTTCTTATGTTCCATGCCACATTATTGATGTTATCTACATGTTTTATGCACACTTTATGTCATATTCGTGCATTTTACGGAACTAACCTATTAACAAGATGCCGAAGTGCCGATTCTTGTTTTCTGTTGTTTTTGGTTTCAGAAATCCTAGTAACGAAATATTCTCGGAATTGGACGAAATCAACGCCCAGGGTCCTATTTTGCCACGAAGCTTCCAGAAGACCGAAGAGGAGACGAAGTGGGGCCACGAGGTGGCCACACCCTAGGGCGGCGCGGCCCCCCCCTTGGCCGCGCGGCCACGTGGTGTGGGCCCCTCGTGCCGCCTCTTGACCTGCCCTTCCGCCTACTTAAAGCCTCCGTTGCGAAACCCCCAGTACCGAGAGCCACGATACGGAAAACCTTCCAGAGACGCCGCCGCCGCCAATCCCATCTCGGGGGATTCAGGAGATCGCCTCCGGCACCCTGCCGGAGAGGGGAATCATCTCCAGGAGGACTCTACGCCGCCATGGTCGCCTCCGGAGTGATGTGTGAGTAGTCTACCCCTGGACTATGGGTCCATAGCAGTAGCTAGATGGTTGTCTTCTCCCCATTGTGCTTCATTGTCGGATCTTGTGAGCTGCCTAACATGATCAAGATCATCTATCTGTAATTCTATATGTTGCGTTTGTTGGGATCCGATGAATAGAGAATACTTGTTATGTTGATTATCAAAGTTATGTCTATGTGTTGTTTATGATCTTGCATGCTCTCTGTTACTAGTAGATGCTCTGGCCAAGTAGATGCTTGTAACTCCAAGAGGGAGTATTTATGCTCGATAGTGGGTTCATGTCTCCATTGATATCTGGGACAGTGACAGAAAGTTCTAAGGTTGTGGATGTGCTGTTGCCACTAGGGATAAAACATTGGTGCTATGTTCAAGGATGTAGTTACTGATTACATTACGCGCAATACTTAATGCAATTGTCTCGTTGTTAGCAACTTAATGCTGGAGGGGTTCGGATGATAACTCGAAGGTGGACTTTTTAGGCATAGATGCATGCTTGGATGGCGGTCTATGTACTTTGTCGTAATGCCCAATTAAATCTCACTATACTCATCATAATATGTATGTGCATGGTCATGCCCTCTTTATTTGTCAATTGCCCAACTGTAATTTGTTCACCCAACATGCTGTTTATCTTATGGGAGAGACACCTCTAGTGAGCTGTGGACCCCGGTCCAATTCTCTATACTGAAATACAATCTCACTGCAATACTTGTTCTCTTCGTTTTTCGCAAACAATCATCTTCCACACAATACGGTTAATCCTTTATTATAGCAAGCCGGTGAGATTGACAACCTCAACTGTTTCGTTGGGGCAAAGTACTTTGGTTGTGTTGTGCAGGTTCCACGTTGGCGCCGGAATCTCTGGTGTTGCGCCGCACTACATCCCGCCGCCATCAACCTTCAACGTGCTTCTTGACTCCTACTGGTTCGATTAAACCTTGGTTTCTTTCTGAGGGAAAACTTGCTGCTGTGCGCATCATACCTTCCTCTTGGGGTTCCCAACGAACGTGTGAGTTACACGCCATCACTACTCCAAAAACGGAGGCACCTTCGACAAGAATGGGCAATATATCAGGCCGGACACTAAAAAGATCGGGTTCAAGCACGTGATCAACTTCCCTTGTATCAAGCAGCCAGCTGGCAGCATTAAGGAGGCCTTCTATGTCCTCCATCACCTTAAAGGGTTTGTCGAGGATGCAGAGATGATGTCTCTGCCACCTAGTGAGCGAGACCCCATTAAAATGTCGGGGGAAATCAGTGATGATGATCTTAGAGAAGACTTCCATCGCATCCAAGTAAAGCTCTCGGAAATTATCTTACAAGATGTATCCAACGCATCAGGGCTCTTACACGCAGCCAGAGCATTGCCTAAGAGGGATATCGAAGACTGCCTACATAGGCAGGGTGATGGAAGGACGTGGACGACGAAGGACTTGTACAAGCCGTTCCCGGAGCCGCTCAAGAAGACGTCTCGTTGACCGAGGCCGGTGTGCCTAGCATTACTTTGAATCGATGGACAATTTGTACCGTGTTGTAAACTAAAATTGCTTAATTTGCTCGAAATGGTGGTGGTCGTTGTTGTACTTCAATTACTGTTGTAGTCGTTATCGTTGAACCATATTACTTATGTGATACCGATGCTATATGTCTTTTAGGTTTATTATTATTTCCTTGCTTTAATTCTTGTGAATATGTATGCATGTGAACCCTCTAACTCTTTCCATTATGTTATATACTAATATGCCTTGTGTCCATAGAGATGACGTACAGTCGTGTTCGAGGGGCGGGTTCCAGGAGTGTACGAGGAGTGCAAGAAACAGGTGCACAAGTTCAGCGGCAACTGCTACAAAGGGTACCCGACTATACACGAGGCGGTTGCCAAGTGGAGGGCGCACCAAGCGAACAAGAGCAAGATGAAGACCTTCCTTGTGCTCTCACTCTTGCTCACCATCGTCGCGGCGGTACTCTATTTCATCCTAGTGTAGGCGGCGGCCGGTGTCACTTCGGTTGTATCTAGAGATGATGAGAACTTAATTAATTTGCATGGATTATGAGTTGTATGGAGCTATATGTATAACTCGATCGGGCTCTAAGTAATGTGATGATGATGTGATGATTATATATGTCCATATTATATCTGTCTATATTATATCGAGTATATAACTTGTATACGGTGTATAAAACCGAGTATAAAACCTGTATAATACACCGGGGAGCACAAAATCGAGTATACACGTAGATAGTTCGTGGCGCACCAAAAAATAATTCAGTGGCGCACCTATTTCTGTGGCGCAGCTATATCACATGCGCCACAGAACTACTTATTTCTGTGGCGCACCGGACCAAGTGCGCCACAGAAACCTTAATTCTGTGGCGCACGGCCAGGTGCGCCACAGAAACCTTATTTTTGTGGCGACGTTTCTGTGGCGCACCTCCCATGCGCCACAGAATTAAATTTTCGTGCGCCACTGATGAGGCTTTTCCTACTAGTGTACCTAACGCGTCCGTTAGGATTTTTCTTCGTATCTATTGATACGGAAAAAAGTAGCAAACCGACGTCAGAGACGGTGACACGCCGCTCAGAACGGATCCGGGGTCTTACCTTCGCAAAGTTTTGCGGCATTCAGAGATTATTCGCTACTTTGGCGCTCTGAGAATATATTGTCGAGTGCTTTTTCGGCTGTTGGAATAGCACATTTTATTGAGTCAATGTATGACTTATTTTGCCTTCCCGATGGGAGTAAATGTAGAGTTATTTGTATAACTCGAAATATGCTCACTTCTTCTTTTTTTTTTTCTCTCTTTTTTATAATTTCATCGGGCACGCGAACAGCGTTCCCGATGGGAGTAGCCCCCGAGGCTACAGCCAAGGACTAGTGCTTGGTTGTAGGCTCAACTTTTAATGCCTCATGTCACTATATTTTCATTATTTCTCGAACTTGTCATATCTATCGGGTGCGCGACCAGCGCTCCCGATGGGAGTAGCCCCCGAGGCTATGAACAAATGCTTGCATTTGATCATAGGCTCTCGCCATTTCTATTTTGTCATAGTATATTTTTTCCTTTTTCCAAAGTAGCCCCCGAGCATTTGGGCAAAAACTTGTATTTGATCAAAGGCTCTCGAAATAATCAATAATCTTGTGCTGTCGCCATTCTTATGAAGCTTCATAGTCGAGTTTTTCTCTTGCCAAGGTGACATCATTGCTGACGATAGCCACGATCACTGTATTGGGAAAACGCGAGAACTGCTCTCTCTCTGTCTCGTGGGTCCAAATTTCCTATCAAGTTGACACGTCGTGCAAGTGGGGGACACACGTCCTCCACTTTTCCTGGTGCACGTACTGTAGCTCCTGTTCTTTCTCGTCTGAATGAAATTACTTTTTACCCCTTGTCCACGTGTACACCATCTATTCCGCAATCTCTTCATCCAACGGTGCGTCGTTTCACCGCACCTCTATTTAAGGTCTTCGTCTTCCTCCGTCAATACTTTCACTCGCGCCGCACCTTTGTTCTTCTTCTACAAAAATCCTTCACTGCTCCCATTGCCTCTTGCGCTCAACCACGCTCGCACCTTTCTCCTCCACTCTACTTGATGCCACCACGCGCGCGGCTCACCAGGCATAGCACTCCGGAATCCAAGATGGCCGCCGAAGATGCGGGTGGGAGAGATCCAAGATCTCCAACCAGGATATGAACCTGCTGAAGAAGCTGGGGTTCACCAAGAAGGAGAACACGCTGCGCTTCCCCAAGGAGGAGAGCTATCCATCGCCTCCAATGGAGTACCGGGTCAGTTTCGTTGACCATCTCATCCGCGGTCTTTCTCCCCCTATCCACGAGTTTCTTCGAGGTCTTCTTTTTGTTTATAGGCTTCAGCTGCATCAGCTGACGCCCAATTCTATCCTGCACGTGTCGATTTTTATCACATTGTGTGAATGCTTCCTCGGAGTCCAACCTAATTGGGCTTTGTGGAAGCGCATCTTCTGCCTCCGCCGTAATGGCTCCCACGGCATCGCCTATAATATCGGCGGCGTTGTTATCTGTGTTCGTTCTGACGTCGAGTACTTCGACGTCAAATTCCCCGACTCCGTCCAAGGGTGGCGCAAGAGATGGCTCTATGTACACGAAGAGAGCTCTGATTCAGTGGAGTACAACATTGCTCCTTTTGATGGAAGAGCCAAGATTCTTCGCCGCCGATCCTGGGACGCTGAAGCTACCGAAGAAGAGAGATCGGCGACAGAGGCGCTGATGACTCGCATCCATGAGCTCCAGAACACCAGTGGCAAGGAATTGTCGGGTATCCAAATCACATCCTACTTCCTTAGGATTAGAGTGCATCCTCTGCAAGCTCGCAAAAATCCCCTTTGGATGTATGCTGGTGATGAAGATGTTGAGAGGCTCTCCAAGGACCTTCCTGTGAAGGACTTGGAGAAGTTGATCCGAAGAATTTCAAAGCTTAGCAAGAAGGACACCATTCCATCTTCTTGCCGCGTTAAGCCATATAGTAGCACCAATCCCCTTCCGAAAGTAATTTTTCCTCTTGACTATTATACTGTCTTCTCAAGTTTTTGGTATCTATCGACTACTATTTTGCTAGCGCCTTTTTTGCATAACTTTTTTTCAACACTCTTTGTTTTTCGCAGAACCACCCTGTTCTAGCTTCTCTTCCTCCTCTTCCTGAAGGTGGAGAAGTCGAAGAACGCACCGTTGTCGAGGAGGACAACCAGGGTACTTCTCGCCCTGATAGTGAAGTCGCGGGTTCCCAAAAATCCGAGGCTTCTTCTGAAAAAGAAGCTGAGTCTGAGGCCACTGCCTCGACACACTCCCTTCCTTCTGCTGTTTCTCCAAGGACCAAGAGAAAAAGGGATGAAGTCACCGATTCCGGCTCCTCCAAAGCCGAAGAAGTTGGTCCTTCCGAAAGGAAAACAGCTTTCAACCCTTACGAGGATGCCCTTGTCAGCTCGTAAGTTCCCTATTACTTTTTGTTGCTTTGCTCTCGATGTTTTTGTCTATCTTGATTCTTATATTGTCGCCATTTTGTTGGAGTCGTGACGAGAAAGAAGAGCAACCTATTGATGTGACTGCTCGAACGAGTACGTCGCGTACTTTAGTTGTATCTGAAGCTCAGCCTGATGGAGATGAAACTTCGCCTCCTCAGCAAAACATTGAGCATTCAACTCCACCTGCAAGCCCCCGTGCCCCTTCGCCAAAGAGGGCAAGGGTCGAGCCATCCAAGGAGCCTGCCCTACAACTTGGTGGCTCCACGACTCCTCTTTTGGATGACGTAAGTTGCTCACTTCTCCTCTTTTGTGCAAAATACTTTTCGATGCTATCGACTATTTTTTGTTGTTGAGCTTTTTACCTTATTGATGCTTGTTTCTCTTTTCCCTTTGTCAGCCTTTGATGAAGGAATTCATCCGTCTCGGTACCCAATTTGTCGGGTACCGCGACTATGCTAAAAAAGCCGAAGGTGATATTCTGCTACTTCTTCTAGCAAATGACCTTTTCCTCCTTTCTTGTCATGATTTTGATTGTTGTCGACTATTTTGTCAGAAAATCTCGTGGAGGCCAACAAGCGTGCTGACGCACTTGCCCGTAAACTGGAGCATAGTGAAAAAGCTCGTAAAAAGGCTGAAGTAGATGCCAAGAAGGCTAAGGCAGATGCCGCCACTGTCGAAGATCTTCGAAAAAGACTTCATGACGCGTAAACTGCCTTAAGCGACAACATATCTGAGCAAACTGTTCGTGAAGCTGAAATCCTCAGTCGCTTGCAATCGCAAAGTCGACGTTTTTTGGGGTACACCTGAACGTACCCGCCAGATTGTCAGATTTCAAGATCGCGCGGGTTAGGTCCGCCAATTTCTCGACTTCTGTACAAGGACATTATCCTTAGTTTACAGCACTATGTTCCCACGCAATGAGATGCCAGAAACCCTTCCTGCTTTGATGGATAAATTTCGAGATGCCCCTCGAATCCATGGATTTGTGCGGGCTCAATTATCTGCCGGCACCAAGTTTGCTATGATGATGATAAAAATCTGTTATCCCAAGTTTGACATGAGTCAAATTGTTACCAAGTGTCTGGCCAAAATGGCGAAGAGGAAAAGGAACGTTGGCAAAATTGATGATATTGTAACCCCTGTAGCAGAAGACATGATGGATGAACTTCTTCAGATGGATGCTGAGTTCTTCGTGAAGGGCAGCTATGTTGAACATAATACTCATACTGTAAATACTGAACGGATGACCATAGATGATGTACTAGGCAGCAATTGAGAGTTTCTCTTTTAGCTTGCCGAGTTTTTTCAGGAATTGCACCTTGTATGTTGTAAACATAATCTATATTGTAAAATAAGTAAACACTTTTATTTTTCCTCATCAAGCCCCCGAGCGTTTTGGTGACAATTTTCTCTATTGTGTATGCGAGGTTAAACCAAGGCAAAAACAATGAACTATATTGATTGTACTATTTTTGCGGGTATTAGCCCCCGAGCTCTTTTGTCGACCACTATTTTGTATCGTCTTTTTTATTTGGCGAGGTGCTTTGCACCAAGGCGAGATATTTTGTGCGTTGGCGTTGTATATATATATTGTAATTTCTGGGCGCAAGCCCCCGAGCATGTCGAAGGAAAAGATGTATATCTCCACTATCTTTATTATATTGTAGCACCGCGAGTCCGCCTCATTAAAAACCTTTTCCAGCCCCACTCGGTGCCCCGAAAAAGGAAAAGAGTGCGTCTGAAAACTCGCGGGCGTTTCAGTACATTGTAGCTTTACAAGAAGGACTATATTTCGACTCTAGGCATAGAAACGCCTGAGGTGTGCCACGTTCCAAGGATTTGGCTCGACAGCTCCTGACTTCTTGTCCTTTATCCTGTATGCGCCTCCCTCGATTACTTATGTGACGATGGAAGGTCCAAGCCACGGCGACTCGAGCTTTTCATGGCTTTTTTGATTGAGCCGCAGAACTAAGTCTCCAACTTGAAAAGACCTTGGTCCCAAACATCGACTGTGCTAGTTTTTCAGATCTTGCTAGTACTTAGCAACCCGCGATAACACTTCGTCTCGAGCTTCATCGAGTGCGTCGACATCGTCTTCCAATGCTCTTCTGGATGCTTCTTCGTCGTATTCCGTGACTCTTGGGGAGTCATGCTCTATTTCTATCGAGCAGATCGCCTCTGCTCCATGGACCGAAAAAACGGAGTCTCCTGTGTTGCTGTATTTGGTGTTGTTCGGATACTCCATAACACACTCGGCAGCTCCTCTGGCCAAGTATGTCGAGCTTTTTCCAATGGTCCTAACAAGCGCTTCTTGATACCATTGCAGATGATACCGTTGGCTTTCTCGACTTGACCGTTGGTCTGCGGGTGCGCGACTGATGCGAAACTCAATTTGATGCCCACCTCTGCACAGTATGCCTTGAATTCCTTGGATGTGAAATTGCTTCCATTGTTCGTGATGATGCTATGAGGGACTCGAAACCGAAAGACAATGCTTTTCACAAACTTGATTGCCGACGCTCCGTCTGGTGAATTTATCGGCTTTGCTTCTATCCATTTGGTGAATTTGTCGTCAGCGACGAGCATATACTCGTATCCTCCTGGCGAGGCCTTGTGTAGTTTTCCCACCATATCGAGACCCCATTGAGCAAAGGGCCAAGATAGCGGTATTCGCATCAACTCTGCTGCCGGAGAATGAGGCCTTGCGGCGATTCTCTGGCACGCGTCGCAAGTTCGCACTATTTCCTTCGCATCCTCGATTGTTGTCAACCAGTAAAACCCTGCTCTGAAAAACTTGGCCGCGATAGCTTGGCTGATTGCGTGATGACCGCATACTCCTTCGTGTACTTCCTTCAGAATTACCCTTCGTTCTTCGGGTGTGATGCACCTTTGTAACACACCCAAAATACTTCGCTTGTACAACTCCCCCTTGACCACAGTGAAAGCTTTGGAACGTCTAATTACTCGCCTTGCTTCAACTGGATCGTCGGGTATTGTTTTCCTTAGGATGTATGATATGTACGTCTGCATCCATGTGATTTGCACCATCATTACTAGATCTTGTTCCTCCTCTTCTTCTAGTGTTTCTTGTGTAGCCCCCGAGGGTTTCTCGTCCTTCTCCTTCTTCTTTGATTTCTTTGGCTTTGTAGATCTCTCTGTTATTTCTTCCCAAAACACGCCTGGTGGAATCGCGAGACACTGCGACCCGATGTTTGCGAGAACATCGGCTTCATCGTTACTCAACCCGCTGATGTGATTTACTTCGCATCCATCAAATAGCTTTTCGAGCTCATTGTACATCTCCTTGTACGCTATCATACTTTCATTGACTGCATCACATTGATTCATGACCTGCTGAGCCACCAACTGTGAGTTGCCAAAGATTTTCAATCGAGTTGCCCCACAAGCCTTCGCCATCTTCATCCCGTGTATGAGAGCTTCATATTCTGCCTCATTGTTGGACGCGTTTGGGAACGTCTTCCGTAAGACATACTTTAATTTGTCACCTTCAGGTGATATTAGTATCACGCCTGCTCCAGCTCCCTCCAACCTTTTGGATCCGTCGAAGTTCATAGTCCAGGTTCTAGACAAATCTGGGGGTCCCGTATTTTGTAGCTCCATCCACTCTGCGATGAAGTCTGGTAAAATCTGCGACTTGATTGCTTTTCTTTTTTCATACGTGATGTCCCGAGGGGAAAGCTCTATTCCCCAAAGGGAGACACGGCCCGTAGCTTCTGGATTGTTTAATATATTTGATAAAGGCGCCTCGTTGACCACTATTATCGGATGCGCCGAAAAATAGTGTCGCAACTTTCTTGCTGTTGTAAACACTCCATATGCCAGCTTCTGATACTGCGGGTACCGCTGTTTTGAAGGCGATAGTACTTTACTGATGAAATATACTGGCCTCTGTACTCCATGGAGTTTTCCTTCTTCTTCCCTTTCGACTACGAGAGCTATGCTGACCACCTGAGGTGTGGCCGCAATGTATAGCAGGAGGGGTTCTTTCTCCTTAGGCGCCACCAAGATTGGTGGTGTCGAGATTGTGCGCTTGAGATCCTCGAAAGCTTTGTTCGCTTCGTCATTCCACTGAAAATTTTCTCCTTGCTTGATCAGAGCATAGAACGGCAATGCTTTCTCTCCTAGCCTGGCGACGAATCTGCTTAAAGCTGCGACTCGCCCCGTCATCTGTTGTATTTCTTTCAACTTTGTCGGCTTCCTCATCGTTACGATGGCTTGGATTTTTTCTGGATTAGCCTCGATCCCTCTTGCTGATACTAGGAATCCGAGAAGTTCTCCCGCAGAAACGCCGAAGGAGCATTTTGTCGGGTTCAACTTAAGGCAGAACTTGTCAAGGTTGTCGAAAGTTTCTTTCAAGTCCTCGATCAATGTTGTCCCCTTTTTTGAAGTTATGATGACATCGTCAATGTATACTTGTATGTTTTTCCCAATCTGTGTTGCAAGACATTTTTGCATCATCCGCTGATATGTTGCTCCCACGTTTTTCAGGCCAAAAGGCATTGTTCTATAGCAGAACACGCCATAAGGTGTTATGAACGCTGTCTTGGCTTCATCATCTTCTTTTAATTTGATCTGGTTATAACCAGAATATGCGTCCAGGAAGGAAAGACGTTCGCATCCTGCCGTGGAGTCGATGATTTGATCGATCCTTGGGAGGGGAAAGTGATCCTTTGGACAGTGTTTATTGAGGCACATAAAGTCGACACACATGCGAAGGACTTTCGTGTTTTTCTTCGGCACCATCACTGGGTTGGCTACCCAAGTGGCTTCTGTAGATATCTCTTTAATAAAACCAGCTTCTCTGAGTCGATCAATTTCTGACAGCATGGCTTTGCGGTTTGGTTCCGAAAAACGCCGCAAAGGTTGTTTGATTGGTCCCGCTATTGGATCCAAGTTTAGGTGGTGCTCGGCAAGTTCCCTGGGTACTCCTGGCATGTCAGCTGGACACCATGCAAAGATTTTCCAATGCTCACGGAGGAACTCGACGAGCGTGCTTTCCTATGCGAGGTCCATGTTTGTTGCAATGGACGTCGTTTTCTTTGGATCTGTCGGGTGAATCTGCACCTCCTTGGAGTCCTTAGTAGTATTAAAGGTTGGCTCCCCGAGTGACCTTCCTGCATCTGGCAACACATCATAATCGGTTGTGAGCCGTGACGCCATATATTCTGCTTGCATCCCGAAAGTTTCTGACAGTCGATGAAAATCCTTGTCGCATTTATCAGCTAACGCAAAACTTCCTTTGACTGTGATTGGTCCCTTAGGTCCGGGTAACCTCCACAACAAGTACGTGTAGTGTGGTACCGCCATAAACCTGGCATATGATGGTCATCCCAACAAAGTATGATATTGCGACGGGAAATCCACGACTTCGAACTCCAACCTTTCTATCTTGTAGTATTCTCGGGTCCCAAACTGAACGTCGAGATTGATCTTCCCCAACGGATAACTCGTCTTCTCTGGCGTGATTCCATGGAAACGTGTGTCGGTTGGTTTTAGATTTGCCAGGGATATGTTCATCTTCCTTAGTGTATCTGCATACATAAGGTTTAAGCTGCTGCCTCCATCTATGAATACTCGAGATACGTCGAATCCTGCGATCACCGCTGGCAAGATTAGTGCTAACTGTCCTGGTCGAGGAACTTGCTGCGGATGATCCGCAATTGTGAAGCCAATGTCCTGTCCCGACCAATTTAGGTACTCAATCGTTGGTGGAGGCATCTTCTCTGCCATGAACACTTGCCGCGAGATTACTTTCTGCGCCCTATTAGATGGCCTAGCTTTCTGAATCATCGAGACCGCGCCATTGGAGTTAGGATCAACATATGGAGGTGCGTGTGGTGCTCCCGCTATTCCGAGCTGGTGTCGATTTTCTTCCGTGATCGCGGGAGGAGGTGGTAGGTGGATCTCACTCCTGGGCCCCTGGGGGTTTCTAGTTGCTGCTTGAGCATTGGCTAGCCCTGCAACCCGCAACATTGCTTGAAAATTGCGACAATCCTTCTGCAGATGTCCTGACTGCCTCTTCCTATTGTTGTCGAGATAGAAATGCATCTGGCATGGCCCGTTCATCATATCTTCGGGAGTTACAAAAGGTCTCTGAAACCTTGATCCACTATTTTGCCTGTTATTTTGAGAATCATCTCTATTGTCGCCTCGCTGCTCGTTACTCCTTTGATATTCATCTCTATTGTTTCCTCCAGCGTTTCCCCAAAACCCAGCCGATATTTGGCCAGGAGCATCGTAATTCGAGAATTGTCGAGAAAACCGCCTTCTATTTTGAAAATTTCGGCTACGGTCCTCTTCCGGTGACCTGTGCCGCTTATTATGAACAGCATCTTCTCCGTCTGCCCATCTATTTGCGATCTCCATCAATGCTGATACTGTCCTTGGGTTGGTTCTCCCCAAGTCTTCGACAAAATCTCCTCGTCGAATTCCTGCCACGAACGCATTTATTGCTCTCTCGTCAGATATATTCTCTGCCGAGTTTTTGATGATGTTCCACCTTTGGATGTATTTTCTCATTGATTCATCATGCTTTTGTCGACACGATCTCAACTCTTCTAGTGATGCCCGTTTTTTGCAGGTTGATCGAAAGTTTTTGACAAACACATCCTCGAAACTATCCCAGCTGTCGATGGATCCTGGAGGAAGTTTCTTGATCCAAGATCTTGCGGCTCCGCTCAGGTGTATTTGAATACTTTGCATGGCTGTTGCTCTGGTGCCACCTATTAACTTCACCGTCTCCAGGTAATCAACTAACCAATCCTCGGGATCTTGCAAACCGTCGAATTTTTTGAAACTGTCTGGCAACTTGAATCCTGACGGGACTCGAGTTTTTCGAACCCATCGCGTAAAACACGGTAGCCCGCACATATCTTCTTCAGCGAGTTCTGGTGACTACCGATGTTCCCTTCTATCTTGTCGTGCTCTATCCACCCTGGCCTGAGTCGCTGTATCTCTGACTCCACTTGCTCTCGGTGGATCTTGCACTGCTGCAGTAGGTCGCGGACTATTTTGCCTTGCGGTTCCTTTGGGAGGTGTAGCCGCGAATGCTGCTCCGATGGCTCCACATCCTGCCATGGCCATGTTATACAACGCTTCTCTTGGATCTCCGGGAGGTGGTTTGGACGCGAGGATGAAATCTTGCGTTGCCATGTACCCAGCTTCCGGTGTTTTAGGGATAATATTTCCCCTCGTGTCGATTGACATAAAGGACATGTCGAGGTTTTGAATTAAATTCTCCCTCTATGCTTTGGGTATATTTTGTAGCCGAGATCTCGCTCTCCTGCGAGCTTCTCTATGACTATCTCCCGAATTTCCTGATTGTCGACTTAAATCTGCTCTTCGCCTACTTGACGTGGAGGCTGCCTCCTGCCTTCTATTTAATGCAGCTGTCTGTTTTTCTAGCTCTCTGCTAACTCGAGCGAGTCTATATTGATAAGCTTGCAATTCTTCTGCTGTAGCAGTTGTGGTCATTGGTTCTGTACCATCCATGGCTCTTGCAGCTCTATCCCATGCTTCTTGCGGGAGTTGAACCCTTAGACGTGGTGTAGGCCCAACATATTTAGTGCCTAAACCTCGCCTAAGATCAGCGGGATCAACATATGGGTTTCCCACATTGTCGAAAGCCTCTGACGTCTCCGGCTCTGCTCGGTTTGTTTCTTCGATTGCGTAGATCTGATGATATTTTGAATTTTGATTTTTGTCATAATTGGTGACACCATCATATAGATTGGTGAAGATCTTTTCAAGAGCAACAGATCTGTCGATGAAGTTGAAGCTGTCGACGCTGCTTGAGTCGCTGCTTATATCAGAGTCCGCAGACGACTCGAAGGACATGTCGCTGAAGATCTTGGCGAGGAGCTGATGAGGCGTGGCGATGAAATCTCCTCTTCGTCTGATGAAAAATCGGAGTCGACCGCTGACAATGCCGACGAAATCGGAACTTCGATACGATACGACCCTTCTTTCTTGACGCAGAATCGAAATTTTCCGACCGTCATCTCCATGGGCTCCTCCAGATACTCATATGCATCCAAACGGGAGGGTGGGTGAGGAATAAAATCGACTAGACCAGTTTCGATCTGTTTACCTCGATCCATCGCATTGCTTGCTACCGACGAAGTCGACGATCTTGAACGTGCCATCGAGATCAGCTCCTTGTCGCCTCTAGATGCCACAGACGGCGCCAATTCACAAGGTATTAACTTGTCAATGCCTACAGATTGTAGACTAGGGTTTTGTTGGATGTAGAGGGCAAGTAGATCTCGAAGGTTTCAGCCAAAAAGTACTCGACGAATATGAAACTAGGGTTGTGTTGACAGTAGATTCGATCCTTTCTTTGTCCCTCGACTCCCCCTTATATAGGAGGTGGAGCCGAGGGTTTCGTAATACACAAGTTACAGAGTCCGGGAGGGTTTCCAACTCATCCCGCAAGATTACAAGTATTGCTTCCTAATACAACTCTAGCTTTCCTTAATAATAATTTGGGCTTCCGATTCTTCTTATCCTTCAGGTCGTGGGCCTTCAGTAAACCCCAGGTACCATCTTCGGCAGGCCCATTGGGGATGCCTATGTCTCTCGGGTCCTAAGCTTTAAAGAAATACAAGTGAGCCGTCATAAAACGATCAGCTGACCCACTGATGCCTCCACTTAACAACTATTAACAACTAAGTAACAATGATACCTCCAACAGATATAACCATAAACCATGTGTCATGATCCCCCAACTGATAACCCGATAAAATAACGATAACGGTAACAAGATATAAACGATACTAAGCATGCCTACGACTCGCAAGGTGATGTCTACGTGTGCTTCTATTCTTGTAGACAGTGTTGAGCCTCCAAGAGCAGAGGTTTGTAGAACAGCAGCAAGTTTCCCTTAAGTGAATCACCCAAGGTTTATCGAACTCAGGGAGGTAGAGGTCGGAGATATCCCTCTCAAGCAACCCTGCAATCACAATACAAGAAGTCTCTTGTGTCCCCAACACACCTAATACACTTGTCAGATGTATAGGTGCACTAGTTCGGCGAAGAGATAGTGAAATACAAGTGGTATGAATGAATATGAGCAGTAGTAACGGCGCCAGAAAATAGCTTGCTGGCGTGCAGTTGATGGTAGTAATATTGCAGGAAGTAAACATGAAGTAGAACAGTAAGTAAGCGGTTTTTGCAGTATTGGAAACAAGGCCTAGGGATCGTACTTTCACTAGTGGTCACTCTCAACATTGCAATCATAATTGAATATAAATAAGCACTTCATTTTGCTATTCCGAATTACTCTCTGGCAAGATAACGAACTCTAATTCATCATGTAGGCAAACCTTAAAGATATATTCCCAAGTACTAATGAACACCCCACACTGTCACTTTGAGCATTCATAGGAGGTACTAACACACCACAATTTCATAGAGACATCCAACTCAAATCATAACCCAGTGAACAAGTATTCTGTGAAATATAGCCTAAGAGACCCACACGGTGCACACACTGTCACCTTTACACACGTGAGACAAGGAGTCTCCAGAGATCACATAAGTAAAATCCACTTGAATAACATAACACATCTAGATTGCAAAGCTCACGATCACATAGATGAACACATAAGTATTACTCTCAAACACTCTCTTAAAGACATAAGCTTAAAGACAAACACCATTCATTGTGTAGGGCTACAAGAGCTCCCTCAAGCCGGAGTTAACAAGCTCCACAACATACGGAATTCATATTTAAGTAACCTCTAGAGCATAATAGACAAGAGTAACATCTACACATTCATATAGATCACATAATGGGAGAGAGAGATGAACCACATAGCTACCGGTAGAGCCCTCAGCCTCGCAGGAGAACTACTCCCTCCTCATCATAGGAGACAGCAGCGGCGATGAAGATGGCGGTGGTGTCGATGGAGATGCCTTCCGGGGGCACTTCCCCGTCCCGGCGGCGTGCCGGAACAGAGACTTCTGTCCCCCGAATCTTGGCTTCGCGATGGTGGCGGCTCTGGAAGGTTTCTCGTACCGTGGCTTATTCTTTTAGGGTTTTCGCGACGGAGTCCTTAAGTAGGCAGAAGGGCAGCCTCGGAGGGGCCCTGGTGGGGCCACACAATAGGGGGGCGCGCCCCACCCCTTGGCCGCGCCGCCACTGGCGTGTGGGGCCCCCCCGGCTCCCCTCACGGTCTCTCTCCGGTGTTCTAGAAGCTTCGTGGAAAAATAAGATACTGGGCGTTGATTTCGTCCAATTCCGAGAATATTTCCTTACTAGGATTTCGAAACCAAAAACAGCGAAAACGAGAACCGGCACTTCGGCATCTCGTTAATAGGTTAGTTCCGGAAAATGCATCAAAATGATATAAAGTATGAACAAAACATGTAGGTATTGTCATAAAACTAGCATGGAACATAAGAAATTATCGATACGTTGGAGACGTATCAGCATCCCCAAGCTTAGTTCCTACTCGTCCTCGAGTAGGTAAACGATAACAAAGATAATTTCTGAAGTGGCATGCTACCAACATAATCTTGATCCAATAATGATGTAAAGCATGTGAACTGAGATCAAATCACTCAAAGCAAATGTCTATATTGATATAAGAGATGATAATATATGCAAGAGTTAAACAAGCTAGAAGTTTTCATGAACTATTGCTTCAAAGACATGAAACCGTACAAAGTTCATTAAAGATGTGTTAAGTATTCAGCGTAGAAGTTCTATCCTTCATTCCAAGCATCAAGTAAATTTTCACAACATAAGAAGGATTCAGTCAAGTAAACATAAACATGAACGTCATGAATCAACTGTTTCGAAGTCTACTCAACCGGTGAGCGCAAGCATTTGGTATTAGCACCAGGATGTTATGGCATAAAGAACGTTAATGGGGGTTTGGAAGGCCAAATGGAAGAAAGTCTTACAAAGCTATAAGTGATTATTAGACAAGAGGAGGTCTTATAATCGAAGCTATGCAAGGAGTAGTGATTGCCATGCAACGGATGCACATAGAGCTATATGTGTATGAAAGCTCTCCAATGGAACTAGTGGGGGTGCATCCAACTTGGTTGCTCACGAAGACCTAGAGCACTTTTGAGGAGGCTCATCATTGGAATATACAACCCAAGTTCTATAGTGTAAATTCCCCACATAGTTATACTAGTAAAACATGAAAACTCTCTCATATGGAGTGTAGGTGCTAAACACGAGCACAAATGATGACTATGAATATGCAGGTGCTAAAACATGAGCACAAGTGTGGATAAAAGATAGTAATGCTGCCCCCTTTTTCTTTATTATTTTTTTCTTTTTCTTTTCTATTTTTTTCTTTTCTTTTTCTCTTTTTGATGGCCACCATGGCTCTTTTCACTTTTAGGGGCAACATCCTAATATGACAACACACTTTTTGGTACAAATAATTCATAACGAATAAAACATGATGTATGAAACTGTATGCCTCTGCCAGTGTAGCAGGATGTGCAATGATCTGGCGTAACATGGGTAAACCACACATCAGCTGTATAGAATCATGCAAAGCAATATATAAATAATAAATGAAACAAGTGATGTAATGTAAAATGGAAGTTGCATGGCAATATATCTCGGAACAGCTATGGAAGTGCTGTGGTAGGTAGGTATGGTGGCTGTTTTGAGGAAGATGTATGGGCTTATGTGTAGGAGAATAACAGAAAGTCCTCCCACGGGTTTGGATGTACTGGCGAAGTATGCACAATTCTCAATGTGAGCAAAAGGCAATGCACAGTACCGAAGAGGCTAGCAAATTTGGATGGTGGAAGTGCCAAAAACCGTAGCTTAACATTAGTCAAAAAGAACTCACAAGCTTATTGCAAACAACTAGCAGGTTCAACATTAAGAGCATGATTAAAATTTACTCCAAGGAGGGCCGTTCACGGAGGCACAAGTACCCCGCTAGCTCCCTCGACCTTCAGCACAACTTAGTTATTACGATGAACTCTTAGACATGAAAAGCTATCAAGTCCAACTACACCTTCAACTATTTAAGTAGAGTTTGTAGTACGGCACAAGCTTAAAGACAACAATCCACTACTAATTTTAACTTATTCAAATAGCAAGCTTTACCATCTAAATACCTCAAAACTTTTGCAAAGAATCAGGTTATCAAAGCTCAATGATCTACAAGATTATGCAAGTGTTTCATTATACCACTACCACATGCAACATTTTCCAACCTTCGCCATGAACATTAAAAGTAAAGCTAAGAACACTAGTGTTCATATGAACAAGTGGAGCGTGTCTCTCTCCCACACAAGCATGAATTTATTCAAACAAAACGAAAACAAACAGACGCTCCAAGTAAAGTACATAAGATGTGACCGAATAAAAATATAGTTTCAAGAGAAGAAACCTGATAAGTTATCGATGAAGAAGGGGATGCCTTGGGCATCCTCAATCTTAGATGCTTGATTCTTCTTGAAATATGCAGGGATGAACCACGGGGGCATCCCCAAGCTTAGACTTTTCACTCTTCTTAATCATATATCATCCTCCTCTCTTGACCCTTGAAAACTTCCTCCACACCAAACTCGAAACAACTCATTAGAGGGTTAGTGCATAATCAAAATTTCACATGTTCAGAGGTGACACAATCATTCTTAACACTTATGGACATTGCCCAAGGCTACTGAAAGTTAATGGAACAAATAAATCCATTCAACACAGTAAAAGAGGCAATGCGAAATAAAAGGCAGAATCTGTCAAAACAGAACAGTCCGTAAAGACGAATTTTTCTGGGGCACTTAACTTGCTCAGATGAAAAAGCTCAAATTGAATGAAAGTTGCGTACATATCTGAGGATCACGCACATAAATTGGCAGAATTTTCTGATTTACCTACAGACGGGGCTGCTCAATTTCGTGACAGTAAGAAATCTATTTCTGTGCAGTAATCCAAATCTAGTATCAACATTACTATCAAAGACTTTACTTGGAACAACAATACAATAAAGTAAGATAAGGAGAGGTTGCTACAGTAGTAACAACTTCCAAGACACAACAAAACAGTAGCAAAATAAAACATGGGTTATCTCCCAAGAAGTGCTTTCTTTATAGCCATTAAGATGGGCTCAGTAATTTTAATGATGCACTCGCAAGAAATAAGAGTTGAAGAAAAAGAGAGCATCAAGAAGCAAATTCAAAACACATTTAAGTCTAACCCACTTCCTATAAAAAGGAATCTTGTAAATAAACAAATTCATGAAGCATAATGCAACAAGCATAGGAAGATTAAACCAGTGTAACTTCAAAAATTTCAGCATATAGAGAGGTGTTTTAGTAACATGAAAATTTCTACAACCATATTGTCCTCTCTCATAAAGATTTTCAGTAGCATCATGAACAAACTCAACAATATAACTATCAAATGAAACATTCTTATCATGAGCTATATGCATAAAATTATTACTCTCCACATAAGCATAATCAATTTTATTAGTTGTAGTGGGAGCAAATTCAACAAAGTAGCTATCATTATTATTCTCATCAAGTGTAGGAGGCATAGTATAATCATAATAAAATTTACTCTCCATAGTAGGTGGCACCAAAAGACCACTATCATTATAATCATCATAAATAGGAGGCAAAGTATCATCAAAGAAAATTTTCTCCTCAATGCTTGGGGGACTAAAAATGTCATGCTCATCAAAACCAGCTTCCCCAAGCTTAGAATTTTCCATATCATTAGCAACAATGATGTTCAGAGCGTTCATACTAATATCATTGCTACTAGCATGCAAATAAGATTCCACAGGTTTTTTAATTTTCGCAGCAAACAATCCATGTCTTAACTCAGGAAATAGCTTAAAAAGCTCATAGTTGCTTTCCATTATGCCTAACTAGTGAAATAAAAACAAGAAACAAAAAGATGCAATTGCAGGATCTAAAGGAAATAGCTTCGAGCACTTACAATGGCACCAGAAAATAACTTAGTTACCTGGGACCGGAGTATGAGTGCCTTTTACCTTTCCTCCCCGGCAACGGCGCCAGAAAATAGCTTGATGTCTACGTGTGCTTCTATTCTTGTAGACAGTATTGGGCCTCCAAGAGCAGAGGTTTGTAGAACAGCAGCAAGTTTCCCTTTAGTGAATCACCCAAGGTTTATCGAACTCAGGGAGGTAGAGGTCGGAGATATCCCTCTCAAGCAACCCTGCAATCACAATACAAGAAGTCTCTTGTGTCCCCAACACACCTAATACACTTGTCAGATGTATAGGTGCACTAGTTTGGCGAAGAGATAGTGAAATACAAGTGGTATGAATGAATATGAGCAATAGTAACGACACCAGAAAATAGCTTGTCCGGCGTGCGATTGATGGTAGTAATATTGCAGGAAGTAAACATGCAGTAGAACAATAAGTAAGCGGTGTTTGCAGTATTGGAAACAAGGCCTAGGGATCCTACTTTCACTAGTGGACACTCTCAACATTGCAATCATAATTGAATATAAATAAGCACTTCATTATGCTATTCCGAATTACTCTCTGGCAAGATAACGAACTCTAATTCATCATGTAGGCAAACCTTAAAGATGTATTCCCAAGTACTAACGAACACCCCACGCTGTCACTTTGAGCATTCATAGGAGGTACTAACACACCACAATTTCATAGAGACATCCAACTCAAATCATAACCCAGTGAACAAGTATTCTGTGAAATATAGCCTAAGAGACCCACACGGTGCACACACTCGTCACCTTTACACACGTGGGACAAGGAGTCTCCGGAGATCACATAAGTAAAATCCACTTGAATAACATAAGACATCTAGATTGCAATGCTCACGATCACATAGATGAACACATAAGTATTACTCTCAAACACTCTCTTGTTGGATGACAAACACCATACATTATGTAGGGCTACAAGAGCTCCCTCAAGCCGGAGTTAACAAGCTCCACAACATACGGAATTCGTATTAAAGTAACCTCTAGAGCATAATAGACAATAGTAACATCTACACATTCATATAGATCACATCATGGAAGAGAGAGATGAATCACATAGCTACCGGAAGAGCCCTCAGCCTCGGGGGAGAACTACTCCCTCCTCATCATAGGATACAGCAGCGGCGATGAAGATGGTGGTGGTGTCGACGGAGATGCCTTCCTGGGGCACTTCCCCGTCCCGGTGGCGTGCCGGAATAGAGACTTCTGTCCCCCGAATCTTGGCTTCGCGATGGTGGCGGCTCTGGAAGGTTTCTCGTACCGTGGCTTATTCTTTTAGGGTTTTCGCGACGGAGTCCTTAAGTAGGCGGAAGGGCAGCCTCGGAGGGGCCCTGGTGGGGCCACACAATAGGGGGGCGCGCCCCACCCCTTGGCCACGCCGCCCTGGCGTGTGGGCCCCCCCTGGCTCCCCTCTGGTCTCTCTCCGGTGTTCTGGAAGCTTCGTGGAAAAATAAGATACTAGGCATTGATTTCGTCCAATTCCGAGAATATTTCCTTACTAGGATTTCGAAACCAAAAACAGCGAGAAAACGTGAACCGGCACTTCGGCATCTCGTTAATAGGTTAGTTCCGGAAAATGCATCAAAACGATATAAAGTATGAACAAAACATGTAGGTATTGTCATAAAACTAGCATGGAACATAAGAAATTATCGATACGTTGGAGACGTATCACAAGGCAGACCCGATAACCAAACAATAGTTGTATGAGGGTGTTGGAGGCAATATGGGCTACTTGAGGTAACAAGTGGATAGGACATGTGACAAGAACGCAAGTCAAGGCTAGCATAAGGGAGATGGCAAAATAAAATAGGTAAGAGAGTCCTGCAGGGATAGAAGTGTGGAAATGCTTGCCTGTTAAAAGCTTGTCGACGAACATCTGGAGAACTCATTGTATCTCACCGCACCACTTCGTGATCCTATCCGGGAAGAAACAAAGCACTACAACAAGCAACGGGTGCACATCTTACTACTACGGAAAAAGAATCGGCATGATCATGATATGATATGCATGTCATGGCAAACATGATGCGATGCAACTTATCCATATTAAACGAATCAGAATCCCGACAATTAAATGTTAGGTTCAAGTTATTTATCTACCCGCATATTAAATGTTGGTTAGCATGGTGTTGTGGGTATACTTTATGGGTATATCAACGGCATGGCCTAGATCCGGCAAGCCCGAGTGGCCCACAGATGGCGATGTGGCATGAGGCCCATCGGGCGGTGATACGTCTCAAACGTATCCATAATTTCTTATGTTCCATGCTACTTTTATGATGATACTCACATGTTTTATACACACTTTATGTCATTATTATGCATTTTCCGGCACTAACCTATTGACGAGATGCCGAAGAGCCAGTTGCTGTTTTCTGCTGTTTTTGGTTTCAGAAATCCTACAAAGGAAATATTCTCGGAATTGGACGAAATCAACGCCCAGGGTCTTATATTTCCACGAAGCTTCCAGAAGACCGAAAGGGTTACGAAGTGGGGCGACGAGGCGCCGCCACCATAGGGCCGTGCGGCCAGAGGGGGGCCCGCGCTGCCCTATGGGGTGGGCCCCTCGTCAGCCCTCCGACTCTGCCCTTCCGCCTACTTAAAGCCTTCGTCGAGAAACCCCCTGTACCGAGAGCCACGATATGGAAAACCTTCCAGAGACGCAGCCGCCGCCAATCCCATCTCGGGGGATTCAGGAGATCGCCTTCGGCACCCTGCCGGAGAGGGGAATCATCTCCCGGAGGACTCTTCATCGCCATGATCGCCTCCGGATCGATGTGTGAGTAGTTCACCCCTGGACTATGGGTCCATAGCAGTAGCTAGATGGTTGTCTTCTCCTCATTGTGCTATCATGTTAGATCTTGTGAGCTGCCTATCATGATCAAGATCATCTATTTGTAATGCTACATATTGTGTTTGTTGGGATCCGATGAATATGGAATACTATGTCAAGTTGATTATCAATCTATCATATATGTTGTTTATGTTCTTGCATGCTCTCCGTTGCTAGTGGAGGCTCTGGCCAAGTTGATACTTGTAACTCCAAGAGGGAGTATTTATGCTCGATAGTGGGTTCATGCCTCCATTGAATCTGGGACAGTGACGTGAAAGTTCTAAGGTTGTAGATGTGCTCGTTGCCACTAGGGATAAAACATCAATGCTTTGTCTAAGGATATTTGTGTTGATTACATTACGCACCATACTTAATGCAATTTTCCGTTGTTTGCAACTTAATACTCGGAAGGGGTTCGGTATGATAACCCGAAAGTGGACTTTTTAGGCATAGATGCATGCTCGGATAGCGGTCTATGTACTTTGTCGTAATGCCCCGATTAAATCTCATAGTAGTCATCGTGATATGTATGAGCATTGTTATGCCCTCTCTATTTGTCAATTGCCCAACCGTAATTTGTTCACCCAACATGCTATTTATCTTATGGGAGAGACACCACTAGTGAACTGTGGACCCCGGTCCATTCTTTACATCTGAAATACAATCTACTGCAATACTTGTTCTTTACTGTTCTTTGCAAACAAACATCATCTTCCACACTATACGGTTAATCCTTTGTTTTTATCAAGACGGTGAGATTGACAACCTCACTGTTAGGTTGGGGCAAAGTACTTTGATTGTGTTGTGCAGGTTCCACGTTGGCGCCGGAATCCCTGGTGTTGCGCCGCACTACACTCCGTCACCAACAACCTTCACGTGTTCCTTGACTCCTACTGGTTCGATAACCTTGGTTTCTTACTGAGGGAGAACTTGCTACTATATGCATCACACCTTCCTCTTGGGGTTCCCAACGAACGTGTGTTAACTGCACGCATCAAGCTCTTTTTCTGGCACCGTTGCCGGGGAGATCAAGACACGCTGCAAGGGTAGTCTCCCACATCCAATCTCTTTACTTTGTTTTTGTCTTGCTTTACTTTGCTTTATTTACTGCTTTGTTTGTTCTCTATATCAAAAACACAAAAAAAAAATTAGTTGCTAGTTTTAATTTATTTACTGTCTTGTTTGCGTTCTCTATATCAAAAACACAAAAAAATTAGTTACTTGCATTTACTTTGTTTAGTTTGCTTTATTTACTACTGTTAAAATGAATACTCCTGAAAACACTAAGTTGTGTGACTTCACTAGCACAAATAATAATGATTTCCTATGCACACCTATTGCTCCACCTGCTACCGTAAAGAGAATTTTTGAAATTAAACCCGCTTTACTAAATCTTGTCATGAGAGAGCAATTTTCTGGTGTTAGTTCCGATGATGCTCGCTGCCCATCTTAATAATTTTGTTGAACTTTGTGAAATGCAAAAGTATAAGGATGTAGATGGTGATATTATAAAACTGAAATTGTTTCCTTTCTCCTTAAGAGGAAGAGCTAAAGATTGGTTGCTATCTTTGCCTAAGAATAGTATTGATTCATGGACTAAATGTAAAGATGCTTTTATTGGTAGATATTATCCTCCTGCTAAATTATATCTTTGAGAAGTAGGATAATGAATTTTAAGCAATTGGATAATGAACATGTTGCTCAAGCATGGGAAAGAATGAAATCTTTGGTGAAGAATTGCCCAACCCATGGACTAACTACTTGGATGATCATCCAAACCTTCTATGCAGGATTAAATTTTTCTTCGCGGAACCTATTGGATTCAGCTGCTGGAGGTACCTTTATGTCCATCACTTTTGGGGGCGGCAACAAAGCTTCTTGATGATATGATGATCAACTACTCTGAATGGCACACTGAAAGGGCTCCACAAGGTAAGAAGGTAAATTCTGTTGAAGAAACCTCCTCCTTGAGTGATAAGATTGATGCTATTATGTCTATGCTTGTGAATGGTGGATCTAATGTTGATCCAAATAATGTTCCTTTAGCTTCATTGGTTGCTCAAGAAGAAAATGTTGATGTGAACTTCATTAAAAGTAATAATTTCAACAACAATGCTTATAGGAATAATTCTGGTAACAACTATAGGCCATATCCTTTTAATAATGGTAATGGTTATGGTAATTCTTACAACAATAATAGGAATGTACCCTCTGGTCTTGAAGCCATGCTTAAAGAATTTATCAGTACACAAACTGCTTTCAATAAATCTGTAGAGGAAAAGCTTGGTAAAATTGATATTCTTGCTTCTAAGGTTGATAGTCTTGCCTCTGATGTTGATCTTTTAAAATTGAAAGTTATGCCTAATGAAGATAAAGATACTAAGTTATTTTCTACATCAAACGCGATACAAGTTCGAATTAATGAAAATACTAGATTAATGGCTGAATTGCATGCTAGGTGGGAAAGAGAAGAAAACGAAAAACTTGCTAAAGAGAGTAATGTAGCTAAAGTTTGGACTATTACCACCACTAGTAATGTTGATGCTTCACATGTTGCTACACCTCCTACTATCAATGGTAAAATAATTGGTGTTGGCAATGTTTCTACTCCTAGTGCAAAGCGTGCAAAATTACCTGAAACTCGCTAAAACCGCTGAAACTGTTTGTGATAAAACTGCTGAAATTTTTCTAAATATTGGGGACAATGATCCCATTGCTGTAGATCATAATGGTTTAGATTTTGATGATTGTCACATCTCTGAAGTTATAAAGTTCTTACAAAAACTTGCTAGAATTCCTAATGCTAGTGCTATAAATTTGGCCTTTACAAAACATATTACAAATGCTCTCATAAAAGCTAGAGAAGATAAACTAAAACTTCAAACTTCTATTCCTAGGAAGTTAGAACATGGTTGGGAGCCCATCATTAAAATGAGGGTCAATGATTTTGATTGTAATGCTTTATGTGATCTTGGTGCAAGTATCTCTGTTATGCCTAAGAAAATCTATGATATGCTTGACTTGCCACCATTGAAAAATTGTTATTTGGATGTTAATCTTGCTGATAATGCTATAAAGAGACCTTTGGGGAGGATTGATAATGTTCGCATTATGGTTAACAATAACCTTGTCCCCGTTGATTTTGTTGTCTTGGATATTGAATGCAATGCATCTTGTCCCATTATATTGGGAAGACCTTTTCTTCGAACTGTTGGTGCTATTATTGATATGAAGGAAGGTAATATTAAGTATCAATTTCCTCTCAAGAAAGGTATGGAACACTTCCCTAGAAAGAGAATGAAGTTACCTTATGATTCTATTATTAGAACAAATTATGATGTCGATGCTTCATCTCTTGATAATACTTGATTCACACTTTCGCGCCTAGCCGAAAGGCGTTAAAGAAAAGCGCTTATGGGAGACAACCCATTATTTTACTTCTGCACTTTTGTTTTATATTTGAGTCTTGGAAGTTGTTACTACTGTAGCAACCTCTCCTTATCTTTATTTTATTGCATTGTTGTGCCAAGTAAAGTCTTTGATAGTAAAGTCAATACTAGATTTGGATTACTGCGCGGAAACAGATTTCTTGCTGTAACGAATTTGAGCAGCCCCGTCTGTAGATAACTCATAAAATTCTGCCAATTTACGTGCGTGATCCTCAGATATGTACGCAACTTTCATTAAATTTGAGCTTTTTCATCTGAGCAAGTTAAGTGCCCTACACTCCGTCGCCAACAATCTTCACGTGTTCCTTGACTCCTACTGGTTCGATAACCTTGGTTTCTTACTGAGGGAAAACTTGCTACTGTATGCATCACACCTTCCTCTTGGGGTTCCCAACGGACATGTGTTAACTGCACGCATCAGGCGGCCCAGTTGCTATAGATCATGAAGGATGAAGTCCAGCCCAGGAGCAAGGAGCCGGATCCTAACCGACCTACGAAGGAGGCCGGATCAGTGAAGGCTCATGAAGTATCCGGATCCAGTACGACATTGATGGAAGGCGGATCCTTGACGTGCACGGCAATGTAATACTCCGTAGTTAGGAAACTTGTATTCCGGCTAGGACTCTCCGTGTAAACCCTAGATCCGGGCGCCTTTATAAGCCAGATCCTGGGAGCCCTAGAGGCACAACGACAACTCATTGTAACAACGCGAAAGCGCCCACATAATTCCAAACAAGCAGGAGTAGGCCCTGTCCTCGAGCAGGTGTTCCGAAACTGGGTAAATCGCGTACCACCGTCCCGAGGACTCTCCGACCAATGGCCCCTACTTCTTTCTCCCCTCGTGAGGATCCCTCCTCCGAGGTACCGTCGAATAGGAAACGACAGTTGGCGCCCACCGTGGGGCCAGCGGCGTCTGGAGTCTGGAACCGGGAGGGTTCTACCTTCGGAAGCATCGGCGACACCATCGCCGTGGGGCGCGTCTTGTACGCCGGAAACTTTCCGATCGTCCCTCAGGACGAGTGTTGGATTCCGGCTAGGACAGACCCCTTCAAGCTCTCCATTATACCGATTGGCGGAATACACATCTTCATCGGTTAGACCGTCGATTCTGACGGGAATGCTCTGGTAAGTAACGCTGACGCGACTGCCGCTGAGCAGGACGCAGTCGCGAAGATCCGATCTGAGATGCAGGAGCTTCCTAAGGAAGAATCCGCCTTAGATCTAGATTATTCAAAACCCACCCTATCCGCCCCTGAGCAGGAAACAACGGTGCAAGATCAATGCAGATCCGCCTGGGTCTCCCAGGTGTTAGAGAATCAAAGGTGTCACTTCGTGCACTTCCTCGCACATACCGCAGGAACCGCCCCTCCTCAGGACGGAATTGGACCCATGCAGGTCGAGGCTGCCGGAGCCGGCGTCGTTTCGGAACAACAAGAGGTTGTCGGAGACAGCGACACCCCGGATCAGCAAGAGGATGCCGGAGACAAAGAAGAATCCATCCTGGGGAACCTAAGCCTAATTTCCGGCGATGCTTCCTCTATGGACACAGAAGAGTATAACCGTGTCACGAAGGAATTGGAAGACGCGGAAAAAGCCGAGGCAAAATCCGCCCCGCCTACGGACGTCTTCGCAACCTGGAGCCAAGAACTGACGAGGAAGCAAAGTCCTCCGACCCCATGGAAGCTAGTCCATCCGACTACGATACTCCGCATCAAACGCGACTTCGCACGGTGCAGGACCCCGGAGAAGGACACATCCCCAGGAACGAGGAGCATCTGTCCACAGAGGAGCTAGTCAAGCAAGCAGGCATAGGTGCCATCGCACACGCGGAAATCCTCAACAAGACAATAACTCCGGATGACGCTGCAGATCCGGAAACTCTAGAAGCTACAAGGATGGAGATGCTAGGCACCGCTAGGAGAATTTCTAACACCGCAATGGCAATGTTGGAGGAGAGATCTGAGGCACAAAAGGTGATGCAAAACTTCCTTCAAAGAGAGCGCGAGGCTGTATACTCCTTGCAGAAAGTTAAGAAACTTCGAGCACACTGGGAGTCCATGATGGGCGATGCCCACAAGGAAGCAGATAGGATCCGACGAGAGGCTGTCACCCCTCGCAAGATCAACTTTGCAACCCCCACTGATCAGCAGCCGCTCACAACTCCAAACGATAACATGAAGAAGGCTGCGGAATTACTGGCTAAAAAGACGAAGAAGTCGACATCAACCACCTCCGTACAATCGTTGCATCAGCAATGAAGCAGCAGAGCAAGGCAGACATTTCGCGCAAGTTGGAATCTGATACGTCCAAAACGTATCTACTTTTCCGAACACTTTTGCTATTGTTTTGCCTCTAATTTGTGTATTTTGGATACAACTAACACGGACTAACGCTGTTTTCAACAGAATTGCCCTGGTGTCTTATTTTTGTGCAGAAAATCAACTTTCAGGAAAATCCCCGGAAATAATTGCAATGGGCCTATTTTTACAGAAGACCCACGGAGCCAGAAGACGTGACGGAGGGGGCCACGAGGCGTGCACACCACGTGGCGGCGCGGTGGGCCCATGGCCGCGCCACCACATGGGGACGCCACCTCGGCCAGCCCCCGGCGCTCCCCTCTGGAGTACTTAAAGCCCTTGACCTAAAAACTCACGGGGGTTCGACCAATTTTCCAGAAGACATCGAGAACTCCGCCGCCATCGAAAACCCTATTTTCGAGATCAGAAACTCCGTTCTGGCACCCTGCCGGGACGGGGAATTGGAGGAGATCATCGCCACCGACGCCTCTCCATTGACCATCCATGTTTCCCCATCCATGTGTGAGTAAATCCCCGCTGTAGGCTGAAGGGTATGGTAGGGATTGGATGAGATTGTTCATGTAATAGCCATAAGATTGTTAGGGCATGGTGCCTAGTATCCATTGTTGGTACTTTTATGATATTGTTGCAACTTGTTATGCTTAATGCTTGTCACTAAGGGCCCGAGTGCCATGATTTCAGATATGAACATGTTATTGATTCATGATGATATTCATTGTTTTATGATCTTACTCGCAAGTTGTATACACATATTGCTCGTCCGGAACCCGAGGCCCCAAAGTGCCAGAAATTGGGACAACCGGAGGGGAAGGCTGTGATATGAGGATCACATGTGTTCACGGAGTGTTAATGCTTTTCTCCGGTACTCTATTAAAAGGAGTACCTTAATTACCAGTAGTTTCCCTAAAGGCCCGGTTGCCACCGGCTGGTAGGGCAAAAGATGTTGTGCAAGTTTCTCATTGTGAGCACGTACGACTATATACGGAACACATGCCTATGGTTATTTAGTACTTGGATACTGTTTTATTATTATCTGCAAATGCCTAGTCTTGATTATTACATGAGTTATCTTATCCATGCAGCGCCCGTTCATCCATCCCTATGCCTACAGTATTTTAATCCTGCTGTTTACTATAATCACTACTGCTGTTACACTGCTGCTTATATTTCACTACTGCTACTCGTCTGTAAACCGTTGCTACCGATAAACTATTGCGAGCAAGTCCGTTTCCGAGTGCAGCTGAATTGACAACTCCGCTGTTAAGGCTTACAAATATTCTTTGGCTCCCCTTGTGTCGAATCAATAAATTGGGTTTCACTTCCCTCGAAGACTGTTGCGATCCCCTATACTTGTGGGTCATCAAGACTATTTTCTGGCGCCGTTGCCGGGAGCATAGCTTTATTTGCAAGTTCACCTGAATTGATATTGTTCGCTGCAAATCCTCCATCATGGGTAAACCTCGCGATGCTAAAGTCGCCATATTACCATCCACTACAAGAAAAGGTACAACTCTGAGTACCTCTGCTGCTCTTGATTCACCATCTTTGATAAGTCAACTTGTTTCACCACCACAAGCTTCACGTGTTGGTACTTCTACTGAATCTGAAAATTCCTCTTATAATTTTGATGATGCTTCTACTGTGCTTGATGATAATGGTTCATTGGGTCCTTTTCTAGATGCTACAATTGCTAGGTCTAGACAAATTGAAAATATTGAAATTCCTAATGAAAATACTGTTACACCTGTTAATTCACCCGAGTCACGTTGAACACTCTAGTGATGATCCCGATGAAGATTATGTGGAACTTGATGATGATTTTATTGATAAATGTAAGGCTACTAGTGGTGCAAGTAACATTAAAAAGCTTCTTGCACAACATGCTCGTTAGATATAAACTCGTCTCCGATCCTAAATTTGCCACATCTCCTATAAACATTAAGGATAAGGATTATGATTTTTCTCTTGATTTATCTCATATATCTATTGTTGAGAAAACACCTTCTTGTGGTACTGAAAAAGAAAGTGTTGTAGAGCACATGAATGAGCTTTCTACTTTGAGTAGCTTGTTTTCTGATGATATCAAGAAGCGTACTTATTTTGTTGCTAAACTTTTTCCTTTCACATTAAAGGATGATGCTAAAACTTGGTATAATAGTTTGCCTCCTGATTCTATTGATAGTCCAGTTGGTTTGCTTGATGTTTTCTTTCGAAAATATTTTCCCGCTAGTGCTCAACATATTGCTTTGCAGAAAATTTATAGTTTTGACCAGGAAGATGGAGAGAAATGAGGCCCATAGGCGACGAAAAAGGGGCCATACCTGACGAAAATGGGACGTTGAGTATCAAAACTTTTCTTTTAGTGAAGTCTTCCTCGTTGACGTCTCCTTGCATTCCTAGGATGCTCCTCTAGCCCCTCCTCACGACAACACGGCTAGCCCTCGACTGGTCGGTGATGAAGAAGCATTGGTCAACTTGGCTATCGATTACCCATGGCCCATATTTTGCGGATGCGTTCTTCGATTTGGCATCGGGTATAACCATGGTGGTGAAATACCGGCCTTATTTTTCAACCTTCTTGGCCCATCTCACACAGAACATTGGCACCGTCTGTCCACAGTAGTTGAGCTCCCATATCTCCTCGATCCTTCCGAAAAATCTTTCCTTGACATTAGTCTCGTCATCAGGCGTATAATAGCATAGATACTCCTGAGTTTTGATTTTCTCTATTCATGACCTTTTCCTCGGTGTAGAATATGTAATATTTGATGTCGTACCCCTGATAGGTCCTTACATTCTGCCTAGGGCCGTGTGGTAAGGTGTATATGAGTTTGTCATCTTCCGTAGAAGGCCTTTTGCTCTGTGCTTGAAACAGTTGACTTTGCTTGAACCAACGCATGAAGCTCGAGTTGTGCTCTTTGGTTACGTCTCCCATCTTCCTCGGCCGGCCCATATCGATGTAATTCTGCTCGATTACGCTTTTCTGCTCTTCCACCAAAGGTTCGATAAATTTTGAGTGTTGTAGCGCGACCCGGTGAGCCCTTTCAAATTCATCGCGTCGATTAATAATGCCTACATGGACTCCAGCGAGTATGCCGAGGTGCGTCCTGGTGGGTAGACCAACATCCTGGTCGTCCTCGGTGTTACATAATTCTGGCAGAAGGAGATGCACTCGTAGGTTAGAAACCCCTTGGCCATGCTTGCGTCTGGACGGGACCTATTGCGAACGTATTGTTTCATGACACCGTTCTGCCTTCCAAACGACATCATGTTGTGGAGGAACGTCGGACCGAGCTGCCTGATGTCCTCAACGACATGGAGAAGGAGATAGACGCATATATCACAGTATGCGGGCGTGAAGTAAATCTCTAGCTCGCATAGTATCACCACGATCTCATCCTGTAGAATCTTGAGCTTCCTCACGCCGATCGACTTCCTGGTGATAACGTCAAAAAAGTTGCAAATGCCAAACAACATATCACGGATGTGCTCATCCATTATCCCTCGGATCGCAACGGGAAGTATCTGCATCATGATCTCGTGACAATCGTGAGACTTCATCTCGGTGAACCTCTTCTGCGCTCTACGTCCAGATATCTGCTTATATTCCCCAAGTAACGATGAGGAACTTTCACTCCTAGGAAGCACCTGAAAATCTGCTTGAGCTCCTCCAGAGTCGTTGTGAAGTAGGCAGCAGGAAGCCCCATCGTGTTCTTCTTAGCCCTTTTGCGGGGACGTTGACTCATCATCACATCATCATCATCATCATCATCATCATCATCATCATCATCATCATCATCATCATCATCATCAGCAGGAAGCCCCATCGTGTTCTTCCCATCATCATCATCATCACTACTATCGGGGGCTTAAAGATCTTTCATGTTGCCAAGATGTTTCAGATGATGATGATGATGAGATCATCATCATCATCACCACTATCGGGGGATTGAAGATCTTTCCTGTTGCCAAGATTTCAGATCGTATCTTGCTTTCATCCCATCCTTGGACTTTTTCGAATTGCAAAGAGTGCCAAGCAAACTCTCGGCAATGTTCTTCGTAATGTGCATGACATCGAGCTGTGGGGCGTGTGGAGGACCTTCCAGTACTCCAAGTCGTGGAAAACAGACCTCGCTTTCCATACACCAAGCAGCGGCTCTGGCTTCGGTCGCTTCTTTCCCGACGCTGGGCTGTCGGGGGGATGACCCCCTATATGCCAAAGGCTTGTCAAACTAGCCTTGTCTAGGCAGTTAATGTACCGGTTTAGAGATTATTCCGGATGACAAAGGCAGTTGTGTGGTTAAGTGAAACTATACCGGTATCCCAGGAGGGGTATACCGGAATAGGCTAAGAAGATACCGGAAGTACCGGCACGGGCTACACTGTAGCACGTCGGCAAGCTGGTCAAAGATTCTCTCAAGAGCTAGAGGACAAAGATGAGCGAAGCACTTCAGCTTTAATCGAAGCTCTGAGGCCAAAGCAGAGGATGACTTAAAAGGTACCGGAGGACGTCAGCGCCGCTGATTAAAGACATACCGGCGTCACCGGCTGTCAAAGAGGCTTTGTAAAGTAGTTTGTCTAGTCAAAGATGCCATTAGGGTTTCTTCCCTTGTAAGCCACCCTCTCCCCTATATAAGGAGAAGGGGCACACCCCTGCGCGGGACGAGGAGACGACACCCTGTTAGGCAAGAGAACAATCCATAAAACAGAGAGCTTGTGCTGTTCTTATTCAACCTCTGGCCTTGGCCAAGTTCATCAATAGAGATACCGGCATTCCATCCGATACTCATCCCTGTGTTACCAAAACCCTCCCCCGAATCCTCTAGCGCACATTCGGCCCCAACTCAAGCCATCCTATGACATCTGTCTGTTCACCACGACGACATGGGCACTCCTTCCAATTTTTCAGAAGCTCATCAATTTATGCGCCGCTCCTCGGGCGCGGGGCTCCATCGAGATCATCTTTACCATTGAACAGATCACCACGTTTTTCCACAGGTGATCCAAGCGAAGCCACCTTCGAGCACCTGGGTACATGGTTTTGGAAGACCCGAGATCCCTTGGTAGCTGGAGATGCGAGGTCTCGTCCATGCACTTCACACAGCTGCAGAATCCGTGGCCGACCTAGGCATATACATATGCGTAACCAGGATAGTTCGTGACCGTCGTGAGCAACGCGGCTCTCATATCAAAATAATCTCTATTGTAGGCGTCCCATATACTGGATGACGTCTTCCACAACATGTCTAACTCCTCTTTTAGCAGCCCGAGATATAAATGCATATCAACGCCTGGTTGTTTCGGCCCCTGAATGAGAATACTAAGGTGTATGTACCTTTGCTTAGTGCACAGCCACGAGAATAGATTGTAAGGCCATAAAAACACAGGCAGGTGCTATGCGTGCTACTCTGGTTGCCGAATGGATTGAGTCCATTGGTGCTCATACCCAGCCTCACGTTCCTTGCGTCGCCTCTGAACCTAGGGAAGGCGATGTCCAATGCTTCCCACTAGCTAACGTCTGATGGGTGTGTCAGGATATAGCCCATCTCCGGATCTTCTTTGGTGAACACGAGTACTGCCTAAGATGAAGGTGTTCATGTCACAGCTCATCAGAGGGAAGCTTCCTTCATGTGAATAGGTGGCCAAGAAATGGGTCCCTCTAATTTCCAATATTCACTGTGTGGGGAGATTGGGGATTGTAACCACGTCTTCTTCACATGCCACATGGATAGGTTCATCTGGGCTGGGGTTAGGGAACTCCTTCACTATGATTGGAACCCGACAGGAGCTGGTGATTTCGTCGCGCTCGTGAAGGGCTTGGCAAGCCCCCTTTGTAGATTAGTTTGGTTCACCTTTGCGGCCCTTAGCTGGTCCATTTGAAACAATATGAATAAACTTACTATCGAAGGGAAACTGATTGGCAACTCGGCTGATGCTTTCTATCATATGTTGATTCACATGCAGTAATGGAGGGTTATGATCAGACGGGGAGAGGGGGGACATGGCGGTACTAGACGTGGTGCGGGACAAGGTCAGGAGGCTACATGTGAGCGCTAGGACTACTGATTATCTTTCTTATTTTAGCCACTTCAGGGCTTTGTATCCTATTCGAATGTTGCTACTGCTAGGGTGCAGGTTTCAAACTTCTTTTATCTTTGTGTGCCTTGGTGTGATCTCATGTATGGATCTTTACTTTGTATGGTGGTTGTTGCTTTATTTATGAAGCCGGTCCAAGAGGCCTTCTATTAAAAAAAACCTCCTCTTGACTCCAAAGCGGTATGTGCCAGGCCCTAGCCTTACGGCGCCAGGACTATGAAAAAGAGTAGCATGGCATGTTTAAATAAAACCTCCTCTTGACTCCAAAGCGGTAAGTGTCAGGCCCTAGCCTTACGGCGCTAGGACTATGAAAAAGAGTAGCATGGCATGAACTATGAAGAAACAATATAAAGAAAAACTATCTAGACTGCACAAAGCAAGCATGACTACTGCTGCGTCCATGCCTGTTACATTGCTTGAGAGTAACTCTAGCAGACACTGCATCAAACCCCATCTGCATAATAACCATTTTTTTTGCAGATTAGGAGGCAAAAACGGGCCAGTCCAAACAGCACATGAGACCTACATACAAAAAAAATCTAGGCCATCCAGTTCCGTGCCGTGGAAACCCCAAGTACCCAGTTTCGGGAGGCTGCCCGAGCGCGAACCTCATCCCCTCCACCGTGTCTGCGTGAAGGAACTTTGTTCTCCTCCCCATTCCCGCTTCCGCCCCACCATCCGCTGCCCCCCACCGCCTTACTCTCTTCGGCCTCCAATGCGGCGTGCTCGCACCGAGATGGAAGCCCCCAACCCACCACTGGTAGCTAACCATTCCACGCCGCGCGGATCAACCCTGCCCACTGTTTCCGGATCTCGCGCCGCCGCAACAGTCGCTGCCAAGGAGCTCGTGGTCGACGAAGCTCTCGTCCCCAACGGCAAGCGGGAGCGGCTGGGGCAGCACGTCACCATGACCGGAGCTGCTGCTCCCGTTCCCGTAGCCATAGTCAGTGCCACTCCGACCAAGCGGCTAAAAAAGCTGGACAACAATCTGCAGAAGAAAACGACACCAAAGAAGACCGGTGCTAAGAAGCCATCCGCCAAGATGGTGTCCTTGACATCTTTGAGGCGTCGATCAACGATGCGTTCTTCACATTATCCGCCACGCGCATTGTTGTGGGTATACTTCATGGGTGTACCATCGACAGTGCCTAGATCCGGCGAGCGCGGGTGACCCATAGACGGTGATGGTTGCATGAGGCCCATCGGGCGGCCCAGTTGCTGTAGATCAAGATGGATGAAGTCCATCCCAGAAACAAGGATCCGGATACACCGAACCGACACTGGGAGTCGGATCCGGCCTGGCTCGTTAGGGGTAGCCGGATCCGGTACGACATGTAAGGGAAGGCGGATCCTTGACGTACACGACAAGACAACGTATTGTAGTTAGGTAACTTTTATTACGGCTAGGACTCTCCGTGTAAACCCTAGATCCGAGCACCTATATAAACCGGATCCTGGGAGCCCTAGAGGCACAACCACAACTCATTGTAACAATGCGAAAGCGCCCATATAATTCCAGACAAGCAGTAGTAGGCCCTGTCCTCGAGCAGGTGTTCCGAAGCTGGGTAAATCGCGTACCACCGTCCCGAGGACTCTCCGCCCTATGGCCCCTACTTCTTCTCCCCCTCGCGAGGATCCCTCCTCCGAGGTACCGTCGATTAGGCAACGACAGTTGGCGCCCACCGTGGGGCCTGCGGCGTCTGGAAGCCGGAACCGGGAGGGTTCTACCATTGGAGGCATCGGCGACACCATCACCGTGGGGCACGTCTTGTACGCCGGAAACTTTCCGATCGTCCCTCAGGACGAGTGCTGGATTCCGGCTAGGATAGACCCCGTCAAGCTCTCCATCATCCCGATTGGCGGGATACACATCTTCATCGGCGAGACCGTCGATTCCGACGGAAACGCTCTGGTAAGTAACGCTGACGCAACCGCCGCCGAGCAGGACGCAGTCGCGAAGATCCGATCTGAGATGCAGGAGCTTCCTAAGGAAGATTCCGCCTTAGATCTAGAAATATCAAAACCCCATCCAATCCATCCCTGAGCAGGAAACAACGGTGGAAGAACAATGCAGATCCGCCTGGGTCTCCAAGGTGTTAGAGAAGTAAAGGTGCCACTTCGTGCACTTCCTCGCACATACCGCTTGAACCGGCCCTCCTCGGGACGGAGCCGGACCCATGCAGGATGAGGCTGCCGGATCCGGCGACGCTCCGGAACAACAAGAGGTTGTCGGAGACAGCGATGTCCCGGATCAGCAAGAGGATGCCGGAGGCGAAGAAGAGTCGATCCTTGGCAACCTAAGCCCAATTTCCGATGATGCTTCCACTATGGATACGGAGGATTACAACCGCGCCATGAAGGAGTTGGAAGATGATGAACAAGCTGAGGCGGAATCCGCCCTGCCCAAAGAGGTTTTCACAACCATAATTGGGCTGGAGCAAGGAACCGACAAAGAGACAACTCCTTCCGATCCCATGGAGGCAGGTCCCTCCGAATCCGGAGAGGGACGCATCCCCGGGAACAAGGAACATCTGTCCACAGAAGAGCTGGTCGAGCAAGCAGGCATAGGTGCCATCGCACATACGCCAGTCCTCAACAAGCCAATAACTTCGGACGATGCCGCAGATCCGGAAGCTCTAGAAGCTGCAAGGATTGAGATGCTAGACACCGCCAGGAGAATTGGTCACACCGCAATGGTAATGTTGGAGGAGAGAACAGAGGCAGATAAGGTGATGCAGAACTTCCTTCAAAGAGAGCGTGAAGCTGTAGACTCCTTGCAGCAAGTTTAGCAACTCCGAAAACACTGGGAGGCCAAGATGGGCGAGGCCCACAAGGAAACAGAAAGGATCCGGTGAGAGGCTGTTACTCCCCGCAAGATCAACTTTGCAACTCCCACCGATCAGCAGCCGCTCACAACTCCAAAAGATAACATGAAGAAGGCTGCGGAATTGCTGTCTAAAAAAGACGAAGAAGTCGACATCAACCACCTCCGTACACTCGTTGCATCAGTAGTGAAGCAGCAGAGCAGGGAAGACACTTCGCGCAAGTTGGAATCCAACCCAGAATTATGCGTGTCACTGCGCAGAAGGACGCCTCCGGAGACCAGCATCGTGCCAATGAATCGCGCACCAAATCCACAGAGCGCAGAAGGAGAACCAGAGAACATCCAAATCCGATCGCCGTACCCTCAAAGACACCTCCGTCAGACCCGAAGAAGGGAAAGGATACGATGTATACTGGCAGGGGCAAATACCGAAACCCGTCACCTCCGCCCCATGGGTACCCGTGTCCCCCCTTACCTCGCCGGCATAGTCCAGTTGGAAACGCTAGGAGGAGGTAACAGGGTGCGGTGTTTTCCGGTACCTCGGAGGTACCGTCGAGGGTGTCCCCACGTTTTCCGATACTTGACAAAAGTCCCTCCCTTGATGTGCCAGAATCGTATTTTTACATGCTCAATGACCCGTCCATCGATATCGATTCCCAGCTGCTCGGAGATTATGTAGACTACACCGATGACATGGAGGATGGTCTCGAGGATGATGATTTTGGGGAAGTTGATGGCGATGAGGAAGAAGAGTTGCAAGAGATAGAAGAGGGGGCGTTCGAAAGGGGTGGCCAAGAGGAAGGGGAAGGTGGTGAGGACCGACAACTATAGTGAATTTGAAGGTGTGATCTTGATCAAGGTTTGGGAGGGAGTCTCGATGGATTCGGTGACCGGCACCAATCAAACCGGCAAGAGGTATTGTAAATGCATCGAGGATAAGTTCTTCAAGTTGATGCCGCCTCTCTCTTCCGTGCTAAATCACTCGTGATGTTCACTCCAAGGCCGATGGGATACCATCAAGACAACGTGTAGCCGATGGGCTGGTTGCATTGAGGTGGTGAGGAATGCGCTGCCGAGTTGCACCAATGCAGGTGATTGGGATGAAATTGTGCAAATAAGCTACAAGGACATGCCTACTTTGAAGGGCAAGCCATTCACCTACAACCATTGCTATACCATTCTTGAGCACAATGACAAATGGAAGATAAGGGAGCAAGAAGCTCCACCACCGCGGCATAAGCTTATCGAGTTGGAAGATGCGGAAGAGTATGATGTGATCAAGACCAAGAGGAACAAGAAGAGGCCGGATGGAACAAAGATGACCAAGGACAATGTCAAGAAGCAAGGCGTGGCCGCAACATTTTCCCTCAAGATTGATGTTATGGTGAAGTCCAAAGAGTTGTTGGTGATGAAGACATTGAAGGCAAAAAAGGAGATGATGGAGAGGAAATACAAAGAGAAACAAGAAAAGTGGAACATGCTCCGGGAAGATGCCTAGGGCAAGGCCGACTTAGAGGCTAAGAGAGAACGTGCCGACGAGACCCGACCCATGGCTAAGCTCATTGTGGCGGAGAATTCGACTATGATGATAAATCCGGCCGAGATGGATGAGTTCCGTCTAGAGTGGTAGAACCACGCGAAGACGGAGATCTTGACGCGGAGGAGGGAAGCAGCTCGCACTGCCATGGCTGACATGAGTTTTTTCCCGAGGTGATGATGCTACGGCGAATTGTGGCGGCCGTGAGGATGATCCGTCACCGGCGGTGATGCTTGATCATCCGATTGCTTGATCATTGATGCTTGATCCTTTTTTGTCTTATTGTATGATTGAGTATTTTAACAATCAGTTTGGATAATTTTTGTTGCTACATTGTCGAATTATCGGATGATTTGTCACTATATTTTGCATAAACACTGTGTCATGGTTTTGTTATGCGGGCTAAAAAATTAGCGCGCAGCCTACACGTGCTAAACATGAACCGCATAACACCATATTCTAGTTCAGTCCGCAGTGCGTCTTAAGTTCAGATGCGGTTGGCATGGAGTCGTCCAGCTCGATGACCGCATCCAGGATGACTAGGTGGGAGCACCAGCGCAGCGTGGTAGGAGCATCAGCGGGCACGTGAGGCACATGACGCGTGAGGCAGTAGGGGTGTCGTGTGACCGGCTCGTGGAGAAGGAAATCCCATGGATAGGGGCGGCGCTAGCCACCCGGGAGGCTGGCGGCGCAAGCGCTCGAGCAGAGAGACGACACTAGTAGAAAAAGGGGCAATAGGCCCGGTCCATTTGGGCCTTCAGACCCGGTTCCCGAACCGGGACCAATTAGGCGGGACTAAAGGGGTACCCTTTAGTCCCGGTTCAAAGATTAACCGGGCCTAAAGGCCTCGACACGTGGTGCGGCCAGGGAGCTCGCGGTGGAAGGCCTTTGGTCCCGGTTCGTGGTACGAACCGGGCCTAGGTTTCTCTGCCGCGGCAGAGAATTGCTATTTCTCTGCCGCGGCACAGATTTAGGCTGTACCAGCGTTTCTCTGCCGCGGCAGAGAAACAGGACGTTTCTCTGCCGCGGCAGAGTTTCAGCAATGCATATATATCATTCAAGAAACCACAAAAAATCGTCATGAATATGTATAGACATCGTCAACAGTACACGACATAGTCAACACAGTACACGTAATGCATGCATATTTACAATTCAACATCTCCTCTACGAAGATCCTCGATCGTCACGATCTGCCGCGGATAGTGCTCTCCACCTGGGGTAAGGGCCTCGGTAATAAAGAATCCCGCGATTTCCTCTTGAATTGCTTTTATTTGATCCGCTGTTATGAGAGTGTCCCGCAGGCGTGTCATCTATATTTAAAAAAGGAGATCAATATATGAATGGAACTCCATACAATAGATGGTACTAATTAAGATTAATTGTGAAAATTTGTTATCGTACACGAGTGTGGTGTATTTGGGCATCCCCACCCTTGGGACAGGACATGTCACGCATGAAGGTGCGGACGTAGTATCCACATAAGTTATTCCCTTGTTCCTGCCTCATACACTTTACGAAAAAATAGTTCGATCAAACTAATAATCAAGCATCGTATTGAAAGTAAATATCATATATAAAGTTTCACGGACATAGCTATATATATAGTACTACTTATAGGGTAATCTTTAAATGTAAGCTCCGGTTTCTATTTACCCGGAACAGTATTGATGAACCGTTTCCAAGCCCTGCCCGGCAAAAAATAATGAGTAAATGAGTAATTGATTAGTTGATGATATCTTCAAATTAGAGCAGATGAAGATGCCAATACGAAATTGATTGAAACTACCTCTGGAGGATGGCAGCCATGTCCGCCCATTCCGCATATTCTTTACGTTTCGAGTCCATGACTTTTACGACTCCAAGGTGAAGATCAATGATTAGGAGAATAAAGTGGACACTGCACAAGCATAGCTCAATGATTACGAGAATAAAGTGGAAGGTGCACAAGCATAATGTATGTTATATATAACACTCACTTGAAGTTGTAGGGAAAGAATTATCCTCTTTGTCTGCTTGCTTCTCTAAAAACATTACGATGTTGTCCTCTGTGTCCGTGGCGAAGTCTCGAACCGTAACTTCATGAACTGTGTTTGGGTCTATAAACCCCAGCGGTAGGAGCTTGCCTCTTTTGTATTCCAGCTTCTTCATTCTGCATAATTAAATGTATAGCGTACACAAAGAATATAATGAGGATAATTGTTAGTGCAAATGAATGAGCTACAAACTTAATTACACAAATAAATCACTTACGAGCAGTAGCAACCGATGACTGACTTTGTCGAGGGCGTCTTGATTGAATAAGCTGAAACAGTTCTTCTAACTCAAGGTTTATCTCGTCTTTCCCCGGAAGTAATGCTCATCTCTAAGATACACCGTGAGGTAGGCATCACCTCTTCGACGGGCTTTCGAGTACCATTCATGTAACCTTCGCATCCGAGTCCCTAGACGCGCGAGCTCGCCGAGGTTTGACGAGATCAGATCCGTATCTATACTTGTTTACCACTTGAGCCGTTGGATAATAATCTTCGTACTCAGCGATGCTCCCTGAGCTCTAGCCGCCCGTTCGATCATCGATGCCGTCTCTGGATCATGATAGGGCTCCACGACGAAGTGGGGTGCGGCCTGAATGTCCTGTTGTCCAAGCTGGGCGACTTTTTTTGCTTCTTTGCTCGCTCTAGAGGACTGTCCAAGAGAGTGGTCATAATCAGCTCTCAGCTCAGGTCTCTTCATTCTCGTCTCGGCAAAGTGCTTCACTTGTCTGCGGTGGAATAAACATCTTCTTCGGCGCAAGAAACGCCTTTTGCTCTTCGATCCTGCTCATGTGGTAACAACTCGGAGTCTGTGCCCTCATTGGAGTTGATGATCTCTTCGGAGCTGTAGGAGGTGCCGCGGACCGCTTCCTCTTTTGCTTAGGTGGAGGCGGCGGAGTCTCCTGACGAGGAGGAGGAGGCGGCGGAGTATTTTCACGCGGAGGAGACTGGTCATGGATAGGGGAATCATCATCGCGCAGAGGAGAATCATCACGCGGAGGGCTAAAAAAGAAATAATTCATAGTCAGTACAATTTAATTAGTTAATGCATCTAGTCGATCAACAGCCGCTTAATTAATTTATATACCTCGGTGATAACTACAGTTCGGGAGCCATTATGATGATCTTGTTCCTCACCGGCGCCACTAGGATCTTCTTCCTCAATATTCTCCGCTCCCTCACCGGAGTCATTCAAATAAGTTGCGGTGACATCGTCACCGCCATCATCTGGAATAACGTCGTCATCGCGATCATCCAGAGTACCGTTTGCTATGAGGTTCTCCATGAAATTTTCTTGAAATTCATCTTTGTCCATGCTTTCTACAACGACCTGCAAGCTATACATAGGAACCATCATATGATCAAATTAAGGATAATGCAGAAAACTAAAAATGGAGTTACATATGTAGTTCTTAACTAAGGATCGATAATATAGTGCTGAAAGAAGATAGTGCAGTTACATGCATACATAGATCGGGTTCATGTTTATTTAACCCTAATACATATCAATCACTACTACAACCACTCAACCGCGCAGACCGGGTCCTAGAGGGCGCCGACCGGGTCCTGAGCCGCGCCGGGTGTACCCCCAAAGCCACGGAACAACAACGGGAGCATAGCTAACATGAGATCCCCGCATAACGCTCCATCCGGTCCTATACATGTTGTCTAACGCGTACATGTAACGGCGAACGTGCTTGGTCCTCCGCTTCAATGCGCTGAGCTACCTCCTCCGGCGGGGCCGGCTCCCTCTGAAACGACCGTGGCCCATAAGACCTCCACCAATGAATATCCGGGTCGACAACGGGACCCGGATTCCGCACCAAGGTGCGCGACCCGGAAGCTAAGACCTCCCAGTGCCACCCCGGCGGAGCCCAGTCCCGGACCTCCCCCATCTGCTCCATCTCCTCTAGAAGAGTCAGACCACGGCGCGGCGGCTGTCGCGGCATCGTAGCTACGAAAACAAATCATATATATATATGTACCAACGTTAACATAAATTAAAAACTAAATTCACTACTTAGTCGGCGCCGGCACTACCGTTTGGGGGGCGCCGGCACTACATACTTTATTTTGGGCCGGGGGCACGGTGGCACTACATACTTACTAACTAACACTAACACTAACTAACTAATTTTTCACTAACACTAACACTAACACTAACTTTTTCACTAACACTAACACTAACTTTTTCACTAACACACTAACACTAACTTTTTCACTAACACTAACACTAACAAACTAACTAATTTTTTATCTAACACTAACACTAACAAACTAATTTTTTATCTAACACTAACACTAATTTTTTATCTAACACTAACAAACTAATTAACTAATTTTTTATCTAACACTAACACTAACAAACTAACTAATGTAATTTTAACACTAACTTTTTAACTAACACTAACAAACTAAATAATCTAAAATGGAAAAAAAAGAAGAAGGGGCGGTGCCGGCGGCCGGTGCTTACCGGCGGAGGTGGCGGCCGGGGGCGCGGCGGACGGCGAGGAGGCGGTCGCGGGGGCGGCAGGCGGTGGGCGGGCGGCGGGAGCGAGCGCGACGACGAGCGGCGGGCGCGCGGTGGCGGAGGCGGAGGCGGTTGGACGGTGCGACGGCGGCGCGGCGCGCGGAGCGCGGTGGCGAGCGGCGACGGCGACGCGCGCGGTGGCGGAGGCGGTGGCGCGTGGGAGGGCGGCGGCGGCGATGGCGCGCGGCGGCGGCGGCGGCGATGGCGCGCGGCAGAGCAGCAGCCTGGCGGCGCGGTCTGTGCGTCTGCGGCTTCGTCTCCGCGGGATTGATCTCCGCGGAGACGAAGCGGTTGCACTTATACCCCCCCCTTTGGTCCCGGTTCGTGTTACAAACCGGGACCAAAGGCCCCCCTTTGGTCCCGGTTTGTAATACAAACCGGGACTAAAGGTCTTTTTTGCTGCGTTTTCGCTGCGCGCGCAAAAAAGGCCTTTAGTCCCGGTTTGTATTACAAACCGGGTCCAAAGGCCACTTTTTTAAAAAAGTTTCATTCCCGCCTTATTTCAAATGAAAAAAAGCCACCGCACTGCCACACGTGTCCACCGCCGCCACCGCCATGCATGTACAGGCCACCGTCGCCACCGCCACCGCCTGGCCACCACCGTCACCGCCATGTACGGGCCACCGCCGTGTACTGCCCACCACCGCCACTGCCATGTATAGGCCACCGTCGCCACCGACGTGTACTGGCCACCGTCGCCACTGCCGTGTACTGGCCACTGTCGCCACCGCCGTGTACTGGCCACCGTCGCCACCGCCACCGCCTGGCCACCACCGTCACCGCCATGTTCGGGCCACCGCCGTGTACTGCCCACCACCGCCACCGCCTTGTACGGGCCACCGCCGTGTACTGCCCACCGTCGCCACCGCCGTGTACTGGCCACCACCATCGCCACCGCCGTGTACTGGCCACCGCCGTGTACTGGCCACCGTCGCCACCGCCGTGTACTGGCCACCGTCGCCACCGCCACCGCCTGGCCACCACCGTCACCGCCATGTTCGGGCCACCGCCGTGTACTGCCCACCGCCCGCCACCGCCGTGTACTGCCCACCACATTAATTTGGACCGAGACAACCTCCGACGACGAGTAGATCGACTAGACTAGTTGTTTATCTATTTTAATTGTATTTTCAATAAAGTCGTTGTGGCAGACGCTGATGATGAGAAAAGTTTCCCGCCGGATTACATGTGGAATTAAAGTACGAACTCAACTGAAAATTAATTAAGATACATGGCCAGATAGTACTCGTGCCTAGCCCTATAGTACTCGTGCCTAGCTCAACCGAAAATTAATTAAGATACATGGACAGATTCGACCGTTCGAGTCATTCGATCATACTCGTGCCTAGCCCTATAGTACTCGCCACCGTAGTCGTCGTAGTCGCCGTCATCATCGTCGCCGGCATCGGGGTCGCGGTAGTCAAACCTCGGCGGGAGAGCACGCGTGGGCTGGGACTGAGGGTAGCGCAGGCGGGGGCCACGGTGGGCCATGACGCCCTGGAGAGTCCGGTCGCGCCACCACAGCCGACGGCCGGCCTCGTTGAAGTTCGAAGGAGGCGGGCCGCCCTCCTCGTGCCTGGCGAGCGCCCTCTCACGCCGATTGATGAAGAAGCTTTCCCAAGTCGGGCTGTAGTCGTGATGCCACTGGGGATTCCTCCGTTGCTCTGGCGTGAGCTCGAAGTAGTAGTGGTTCGTGATGGCCATCTCGCGCGCCACACCTAGAGGGACAGGAGGGACCGGTACGCCTTCGACGTTCAGCAACCAGCCGGTAGGGACGCGGTAGCCCGGCGGGCAGGGGTAGTTCGACGCGCAAAGCGCCTCCGCCTCCCGGAGGGTTAGAGATACGATGGAAGCCATGTGACCTGGTGATGAGGTTTGCGAGATATGAGTCTAGATGTGATATGTAAATGGAGGCCAAGCCAACATATATATAGTGAAAAAATGGCGGGAGGACGGAGGCGGGAAGCAGTGGAAAGCGCGGGAAGAAAAATAGGCGGGAACGCAGTGGCGCCAAAAACCGTCGGTGGGATAAGGACGTGTGGGTAACCTTTAGTCCCGGCTGGTGGGTACAACCGGGACTAAAGATCATTTTTTGTGTCATCTAACAAGACTGTCGGTGGGATAAGGACGTGTGGGTAACCTTTAGTCCCGGCTGGTGGGTACAACCGGGACTAAAGATCCTTTTTTGTGTCATCTAACAAGACTGTCGGTGGGATAAGAACGTGTGGGTAACCTTTAGTCCCGGCTGGTGGGTACAACCGGGACTAAAGATGTCGGCAGGATAAGAACGCATGGGTGGACGCACTGCTCGATGAGATAAAGCATGTAGCGCACGACGCCCTGTCGAAGGAACAAGACAAAGTAGAAGAGGTGCCGTGCCTATAAAAGGAGCATCGATACGCCTTGCCAAGCAGATCAACAAGCCAAGCAGAGTTTCATTCCCATGGATGAAGGGAAGGGTTGGGAAATCTCCCGTGGCGCAGCTTCTCGAAGATGTCGTTGGTGCACACGCCCTACGACATCTTCGGAAGCTGCTCCTCGGAATTTTTCCCTGCAAGCCCCTAAATGACTACATCTCATCTAACAGTGTTGGGGAAAGGGTTCGGAAATCTCCCGTGGCGCAGTTTCTCGAAGATGTCGTTGGTGCACACGCCCTACGGCATCTTCAGAAACTGCGCCTTGGAATTTTTTCCTACAAGCCCCTGAACGACTACATCTCATCTAACAGTGTTGGGGAAAGGGTTGGGAAATCTCCCGTGGCACATCTCCACTTTTAATATCTTACATACAGTTACATGATTACACAAAAATAAATGGGAAATCGATTGCCATGTTGAGATACTCATTTGTGCCATGAACATTCTTCAATTAACTTGATGATGGAGCATCTTCATCATTTAATTAATCTTCTTCGGCCGTAACCATGGAGCATCTTCATCATTTAACTTGATGCTTGGATCAATGTTCACTCGAAGGGTGGAATTTCATCAAACTGATTATAATCTTCTGACATGTCTGTCTTGTCCTCCACTCCCACGATGTTTCTTTTTCCAAAAAGAACTATGTGGCGCTTTGGCTCATCGTTTGATGTATTTGTTTCCTTATGTTTCCTTTTTCTTGGTTTGGTAGACATATCCTTCACATAGAAAACCTGGGCCACATCCTTGGCTAGGATGAATGGTTCGTCTCTATACCCAAGATTGTTGAGATCCACTGTTGTCATTCGATACAACTTGTCTACCTGAACCCCGCCTCCTGTTTTGTTGACCCATTTGCACCTAAACAAAGGGACCTTAAAAGAAGGTCCATAGTCAAGTTCCCATATATCCTCTATGTAACCATAATATGTGTCATTTGGGCCTTCATTCATTATTGCATCAAACCGGACACCACTGTTTTGGTTGGTGCTCTTTTTTATCTTGGGCGATCGTGTAAAATGTATTCCCATTTATCTCGTACCCTTGGAAAGTCACTACAGTCGAAGATGGTGTCTGGGCCAGCAAGTACAACTGATCTTCAATATCTTTGTTATTCGAGGAGATGTTTTTGCAACCAACCGCCGAAAGTCGACATGTGTTCACGTCTAATCCAATCGTTCGACTGCCCCGGGTTCTGGGAGCGTAGAAAGTTCTTGTGGTCACCGATATACGGAGCCACCAAGGTGGAACTTTGTAGAACTGTGTAGTGTGCTTGAGTCAAAGAAATCCCGTCTCTACATATCATTGATTTCCTTCCTAGCGTGCCTTTTCCACTTAGTCTCCCTTCATGCCGCGATTCAGAGAACACCAATCGGCTTAAGGTCGGGAATAAAGTCAACACAGTAATTCAATGACCTCCTCTCGTTCCATAGCCCTTGGAGATGCTTCCTTCTGGCCTAGCACGGTTATGAACATATTTCTTCAGGACTCCCATGAACCTCTCGAAGGGGAACATATTGTGTAGAAACACAGGACCGAGAATGGAAATCTCATCGACCAGGTGAACGGGGAGATGTGTCATAATATTGAAGAAGGATGGTGGGAACACCAGCTCAAAAGTAACGAGACATTGGACCACATCATTCTGCAACCTCGGTAGAATTTCTGGATTTATTACCTTCTGAGAAATTGCATTGAGGAATGCACATAGCTTCACAATGGGCAGTCGAACATTTTCCGGTAGAAGCCCCCTCAATGCAATCGGAAGCAACCATGTCATTATCACGTGACGAGTCATGAGACTTTAGGTTCTGGAATGTTTTCTTCTCCATATTTATTATTCCCTTTATATTGGAGGAGAAGCCGGACGGGACCTTGATACTCGCTAAGACATTCAAAAAATATTTCCTTCTCTCGCTTTTGTAAGAGCGTAGCTGGATAAATGACGTCCTTTAACTCTCTCATGCAGCTTTTTGGGGTCTTTCCAACGTTGCTGGTCCTCCCGTGCTTCGGTGTATCTTTTGTCTTCCCGTACACGCCCAGAAAGCCTAGCAGGTTCACGCAAAGATTCTTCGTCACGTGCATCACATCGATTGAAGAGCGGACCTCTAAGACTTCCCAATAGGGTAGATCCCAAAATATAGATTTCTTCTTCCACATGGGCGCGTGTCCGGCAGCGTCATTCGGAACAGACCGTCCGCCAGGACCCTTTCCAAATATTACATCTAGATCCTTGACCATACCAAATATATCAACACCATCACGATGGGGAGGCTTCCTCCGGTGATCAGCCTCACCGTTGTAATGCTTGCCTTTCTTTCTTACGGGATGGGTAATCCTAAGAAATCGACGATGCCCCTGGTACACGACCTTCGACCTTTTTCCAAATAATCACCTTCGAGCTCATGTAAACAGTGTGTGCATGCATTGTATCCCTTGTTTGACTGTCCCGAAATGTTACCAATAGCAGGCCGAGTCATTGATGGTTACGAAAAGCATCGCTCTTAGGTCAAATTCCTCCCGCTTGTGCTCGTCCCACACACGTACACCCTGCTAGGGACCACAGACTGTAGAAGTTCTTGGACTAATGGCTTCAGGTACACATCAATGTCGTTCCCGGGTTGCTTCGGGCCTTGTATGAGCACCGGCATCATAATGAACTTCCGCTTCATGCACAACCAAGGAGGAAGGTTATATATACAAAGAGTCACATGCCGGGTGCTATGGCTGCAGCTCTCGCTCTCCAAAAGGATTCATGCCATCCGTACTTAGACCAAACCGTAAGTTCCTTGCATCCTGTGCAAAGTTTGGGAACTCTCTATCGATTTTTCTCCATTGGGAGCCATCAGCAGGGTGCCTCAACATCACGTCTTTCTTACGGTCTTCTTTGTGCCATCGCAACAACCTAGCATGCTCTTTATTTCTGAACAACCGTTTCAGCCGTGGTATTATAGGAGCATACCACATAACCTTGGCAGGAACCCTCTTCCTGGGGCGCTCGCCCTCAACATCACCAGGGTCATCTCGTCTGATCTTATACCGCAATGCAGTGCACACCGGACATGCATCCAAATTCTCGTACTCATCGCGGTAGAGGATGCAGTCATTAATGCATGCATGTATCTTTTGCACATCTAATCCTAGAGGGCAGACAATCTTCTTCGCTTCGTACGTATCGGCGGGCAATTCGTTACCCCTTGGAAGCTTCCTCTTAATTATTGTCAGCAACTTTCCAAATCCTGAGTCGGTGACACCGTTCTCTCGCCTTCCATTGCAACAATTCCGAGTGTGCTGCCTAGCTTTTTATGGCCATCTTCGCAAGTTGGGTATAACAATTTGTTGTGATCTTCTATCATCTTGTCGAAGGCCAACCTTTCCTTTTCAGTTTCACATTCTCTTCTTGCATCGGCAATGGCCCGGCCAAGATCATCATCAGCGGGCTCATCTCGGTGCCTCTTGATCTTCTACTTCATTGTCTTCATTGCCTTCTGCAGTATCATCGTATTCAGGGAAATTGGGATAACCGTCATCATCCTCTTCCTCTTCGTCATTGTCTTCCATCATAACCCCTCTTTCTCCGTGCTTGGTCCAACAATAGTAACTCGGGCATGAAACCGGATCGCAGAAGGTGGCTGTGAATGAGACTCGAGTGAGCGTAATTTACGGTATTCTTGCAGTCCACACATGGACAATACATGAAGCCACCATGTTTGTTTGCCTCCGCCACGGCCATAAAATTATCCAGGCCCGCGAGTGAACTCGTCAAACCGTCGGTCAATGTACATCCATTGCCGATTCATCCGCATGATATAATTAAGCTGATCAAAACCATTACAGAACATCACGATGTATATATACACATGCATTTTATCAATTGCAGATGAAAAGGATAAAGTTGTTAACCTCGATGAAGAAGAAAAAAGCAAGTTAAGTGTGGCTTGATTTGTGTAAACTCAAGTGGCAAATCCTCTTAAGCATTTCATCGAACACCTCTTGTGCATGTGAAGAAGAGAGGAAAGCAATACACCCCTCTTGTGAAGATAGTGAAAAAATGGCCAAGTGTGGCTCACACTTGGGCAGGGGCAAGGTTATATAGCCAGAGGCGGGGCCTTTGGACCCGGTTTGTATTACAAACCGGGACTAAAGGGTTCCCCACGACTGACACGGCCTGCGGCGCCCTGCGGTGGACCCTTTAGTCCCGGTTTGTAATACAAACCGGGTCCAAAGGCCACTACAGGACAGGCGCCAGCGGGTGGGGTCATCCTGGGCAGAAACGAACCGGGACCAATGCCCCCATTGGACCCGGTTTGGTTCAGCACTGGGACATTTGCTTGGGACCAAAGGCCTCTTCTCCACTAGTGTGAGCTGTGATGGAGGAAGAAACGGTCTGCTCAATTCCAAGCCAGTACAAAGGTCCCGAGCTCCGTATTACCTAGCATGGGCGGACACGCGTGGCGGGTGGGTTTGGAATTCACGTCCGTTTGCAGGCCCAGATTTTATGACCAACCAAACAATAGAATTAATTTCATCCCTTCAAAAATAGAAATAACTTCAAATTTAAAACCAAAAAATAGAATTAGGTACTTGAATTCTAAAGAGCCAGCTCAAGGTTTAATTCCGTGCATCCAAACACAACGTTGGTGTAATTACAAACATTTTCCTATGCACTAAATGCATCATATATTTTGTACAACATAAAAAATATTATTAATTGGATATAAGATATCATAGGGACTGAATTGTACGATTCATTTCACTATATCTAGTATTTAATGTCATAAAATATGGTAAACACTCTACATCGTAGCCCGATGGGAACCGAACTATCGGACTGATTTGTTGCCGTCGATCTTTGCCCCATCGTAGGATCCATAGCCACAGCAGATTGGTTCTCACCTTTGGAGAAAAAGGGTCTGGTTCAACACGATGGCCACAATCACCGGCCACCGGGATTTCGCTGCCAGTTACAGATCTAGTTCCTCAATTCTTTCCCAAATTGTCTCTCCCCACCTCGCGGACGCTGCTTCCCCACCGCGCCGACGCTGCTCTTCCGAACGCACCCCGCCCTCCCATCACCTCTCCGGCCTGCACCTCTCTTTGATCGACTCCTCGTCAAGCAAGTAGGCCGTTCCACCGCGGGGAAACATCGTCAGTGTATCCCTGATTGCCGGCGGCCGGTGCAGTAGGTTCCGAGGCGGATTTGCTTTGCTCCGATCAGGTTCAGCTATTTCCTTCCTGGATCATGGTGACGCTTCATCCAAATTGATCATACACTGCTGGGGTACAAATTTGATACCTTGAGACTGTATTTTATTCAAATTGATCTGCTATGATATCATGTGTTTGTCTAGATTTAGTGCTGTGATTATATGAAACTGATTTATTTCAATGAATTCGGTTTGCAAATCACAAATTTGTGCACTCAGTTACTATTTTATCAGAGCTTCACTCAATTGCCAACATCTGTATATCTGGTATGTTCAACATATGTATAAGTTAGGATGGAGTACTCAACATCAACATTATGTTTCTCAAAAAAAAAAAACTTCAACGTTATGTGTACATACATTTTCAGAGAATAATTTTCTAGATTGTTATTTAAATAGTCTCAAGTGACGCATTTGTCAGTATTTCTATTGCTTCATAGAATCTCCAGCCATGTTTTCATACTTATTTCTAGATGCTCTCCTGGTATGCTTCCATCCTCACTTTTAAATGTTTTATTAATTTTTCATATTCATACATGCATACCTTCCATGCTTCTTGTCAAGTTGACTGTGGCTTCAACATTGAATTTTTTGTGCTTCCAAATTTATATGCTAGGTACATTCATAGGTTACAGTTCATTGCCTCACTGAGCTAGGTCACTGTCAACGAGGCCTTTTGCTAACATAGTATTCATGCTGCAGCTTTTCTCTGTCCATACCGATTTGATCCCTACACCGTTCTGCTGAAGTATGAAGCACAACCACCATCTGAATAAATCATGACCACAAAGGAAGCATGGTCTGCCTCTAAAGAAGCACAACCACATTATCAAGGAAGCACGGCCAGCATTAGAATGTAACATGACCACGATGAGAAAGTCGAGGTTGAGGTCACATGGATAACAAGGACAAGGTTATGCTTGTCAACATCTCCTCTTTGAAGGAACCAGTGTTGGGCTATGGCGATTACGCATCACAGGGGCTGCAAGCAAAGACATCGGCACGTTGGCAGCGTCGTCATACGTTGTATGAAATTAGGAAGCAACTGAAATTTGTTTGAAGCACAAGAATGGAATCAATAATTTTTTGTCCATGGGAGCATCATTCTTTGTAAATGGAAGCAAAAAAAATTTGTACATGAAAGTTGAAAGCGCAAATTTCATTTGTATTTCTTCGCAGCACATTCCTAATTCTTATGAATTATGTATAGTCATGATAGTGGTTCTTTCTAGTGCAAAAAAAATTGCATTTGGTCAGAAACAATTCTTGTGCATTGTTGTTGTTGAAAGGGACATGCCTACATCAAAAATATCTATGAAAACAAAGTAAGTTTAATTCACCATATAAGAAAATTCATTGGCAGAAGGAAGCATGAATTTGGTCAAAACAAAACAAAGCATTACTTTAGAAGTAATGTCCTATCATGTCGAAGAAAATTTCTATCGCACTCGAAGCACATTGAAAAAAAGTTTGGAAACCAAAGTAAGTTTAATGCCTTACAAGGCAAACCAAAGTAAGATTTGCTTCTAAGGAAGCAAACCGCCTGAATCTGTTGCCTTAGATCCAGTTAATTGCTTCCTAAAATAATGGATGAAGCGGTCAAAGAGAGCGCTAATCCCTTGTACGGAGTAATTAGCTTCCGACGATTTAGCTTTGACGTGATTTTAGGAAGTAGCTAGCGAAACTAACCCCAACTAACTAATCGGAGGAGCAGGCGCTGTTTTGACTCGTCCTCATCGGACGCTCTAGGCTGATCGAATCCTACGGCAAACAACCAGTCCGATTTGAAGCTAATATCGGGAGCCGATTGCTAGTGGCTCCCATAAAATATTTGATGCATTTAGTGGATAGAAAAATCTTTGTGATTGATTTCATTATATCAAGTATTTAATGTCTTAAAATATATGATGCATTTAATGCAAAGAAAAATCTTTGTGGTTGATTTCATTATATCAAGTATTTAATGTCGTAAAATATATGATGCATTTAGTGCATAGTAAAAGAATATAATTGCGCCAATATTTATATCGAAAGTTTACATATCATTATTTGTGTAATTATGGAATATATAGTTACTATATATTAAAGCCTTGATATATTTATAGAATGATACTCAGGAAACATACAATTCTATACTTACATTTATGCAATTAATAATAGGTCTTGATGTGCAGATACCAAAAAAGATATTTTGGCCGTAATTGCAATCCATTGTGTACCTTCAATGGGACCATTTAATTCCTGGTATATTGGAAAGCCTATATATAAAATTCTATATGCATTATGGAATTGATCCATCCAAGCTTTCGAAATGAAGGAAAGGCAATCTCTTAGACTGACCCTTATTCTATCATATATTTTTCTAGCCACTATAGGAAATGGTACACAATCTATGAATCAAGGAGAAAATTCTGGCCACATCGTCACATGTCAACAATTTAACAAAACCATTGAGGTATGGACCAACAATTGTCTTATTTCTATATCTAGCCGCTTATTTGGTGGCTAACAAGGTGATGAAACTTCAAAGCAGATGGAAGGCGGAGATATCTTTGATTGCGTTGACGTGAATCTACAACCATCTTTTAATCACCCATTGTTGAAAAACCACAAAATTCAGGTAAATCTAATACATAAATAAAAGTCTTGCATTCAATATTTGGTAAATTTACTTGATTCATATTCGAGTACATGCACCCATGAAGAGTGAGTTACCTCCTATAGATGGAGGTTGGTGTAGAAACTGACGAGATTATATCATGATTTTTTTTTTTTGCATCGCTCTTTTCCAGGCTATTGTATTTCGTAACTTTGCTTGTGTCACCTCCTTCTTGTTTCAAGAATCTCTCTTTGGTTCCATTTTTTAAATTATGAAATTAGAAGCATGAAATAAATAACTTTTTGATATGTGTAGATTTATTAAACATGAGCTGATAAATATACTTTGTTTATAATGACTCAAATTACACAATCTATTATACATATCCATTATTCATTGATTAAGTTTCGCTTGCAAACAGATGGAACCAAGTTCTTTCCCAATAGGGATGGATGTCAAATCAGCGTCTCTACATCATGTATCACAAGCACATCCGCCTCTTGTTTCCTGCCCAAGAGGAACAATCCCTATACTACGTAACCATATAAGAGACCGTTTATCATCCAAAAGTATTGATGAAGTGGTTGGCAAGGATAAACAACAAGAGGTGAGTTTTATTATATATCTTCGAGAGAACATTAGCAGCCATTACTTCATCAAAACATACCATGTACGCATACTATGATAAGTTAGTTAAGTTCCTAAATACTATCCTAGTGCATGAACCATCTCTTTTAGTCTCAAATTATGGTCTGTAATATGAAATATATGATTTAGGGTCATCATTAAATGGAATCAATTAGAGAGAAAGGATATTTCAAGTAAATTAAGATCCTCTGAATTTGTTTATTCAGTAAGTATCATTCACATTTTTCTTCAATATACATGTTACTTGACCTTTACTTGAATGAATTTAATTTGTTACCAAGTTCAGCTGACACCGTATTGAAAGGTTTAACATATGCATTCCCAACTCATATTCTCCAACATTATTGACGATACTAGTTCTATCCTGTAGGAGGTGGGAATCAGATATCAGCACGATGATATATACGGGACAAGGGCTATTATAAATGTTTATGAGCCAAAGGTGAAGAATCATACAAAGGATCTTAGTGCAACATCCATAGAAATTTATAATGGATTAGGTCGTGAAGAGGCAATTGGTGTTGGTTATTTGGTATCCCCGAGTCTAAGTGGCGATAGCTTCGCTAGGTTCCATGTTTCTTGGGTAATCATGATATTTATTTTGAAACTTGTTGCACTATAGATATAATATGATATAGACATATAACTATAGTTTTATATTACTTTAATGTTTACTAGGATGATGGCTTACTAAAAAAGTCATGTTATGATCACACATGTCCTGGTTTTGTGCAAGTGAACCACAATGTTGGTCTTGGAGGAAGGTTGCAACCTATTTCAGTATATAATGGACCACAATATGTCATAACTGTTCTTATGTTCAAGGTATTCTTGATTTTTCTAATTTAGAGACCTTATATAATGTAAAATCCTTGCATGTGAATCTTTGTGTTTACTTAATTTATTTGATTTGTGAAAAAATCTAGGTAGGTCACTATGATATTTATTGAGTTTCACCATTAAAATAATGAAGAGATGATTCTTTTCCTACCATCTCACAATCTCATAATATGTGTTAGACATTTGACATACAGATGATCCAAAGTATTGTTCTAAATCAACTTACCACTCAGCATGCCATTAAGATAATAGATATTTAGCAAATATTTTTAACACCCATGAAACTCAAATGTGTTCTATTGATTTAAATTCCTTGTTATGACAAAAGTTTAAGATAAAACATGTCTACTTATCTACCTTAAGAGGAGAGAAATAAATTATGCCCCTGAACACTTAAACGACAAAATTTACATCCGCATATGCATTAAGTAAGACACTCATTCCATAAATTTATTTATTTTAGGACCCGAGGACTAAAAATTGGTGGGTGGTATATGGTGAAGAGAATACTCCAGTTGGATATTGGCCAAGTTCATTATTCACCTTCATTAAGGACAAAGGTGATACTGCATTTTGGGGCGGGCATGTTTCTGGACCCACTGCCTCAACAGACTCTCCACAAATTGGTAGTGGTCATTTTGCCTCGGAAGGATATGGAAAATCAGCTTATATAGAAAACATCCAAATAATTGATAAATACAACAAGTATTTAAATCCAGTTGACAACAAAGCTTTTGCTGGTAGCACCAATTCAGACAAATTCACGGTCGATGGTTTTGGAATGAACAAGTCTGGTATGCATATATACTATGGTGGACCAGGTGATTTAGTCTGACAATGTACTTAATATTACAATAAAATTGACACATACTAGCTGCTAAGATATATGGGTAATTGAGCATAAGAAGAACAAGCTTATTCTTAATGTGGTCCAGAGTACAAGCAGCATGATCGTCAAAATTGAGGAATATTATCCATTATTGGTGCACCTGGACATGTATTTGTTTGTCATTTGATTTTATTAGCATCTTTGTGTGTATCTTGCGGTATACCACATCTTTTTAAGTAGGGTAATAGTCTCTCCATATCATCATCTGTGCAATGCTATGTGTGTTCCCTTCGATGGGAAAAAAGTATTCCCACCATAGAAAGTGAGAGTTCTTGGGTTTGGAAGATTAATGTTCTCCCTACGTTTACTTCAATGACTAAAACATGCGCATCAAACTACAAAGCCTTATTGTCCTCACTGCCTTGCTCGTTTCTCACTGTCTTACTCATTTCTAGATCCTTATTTGCTAAGATGGTAACAAAACAAGATTACACATATGGTACCTTTAAAGGTCTACATTATATATACTAGTAGAAAAACATCGCTAATTTTCAAGAGCAAACACGTGCAACAACTAGTCATCTTAACGAACATTATATGAACAAGTAACGGAGCTACAAATAGAAATTGAGCCAAGATTCAATATCGGACATATACAGGAGAGATTACGAGCACCAAAGATGAAGTGATCATGAAGGAAGAAGAAAATGATGGGCGGCGAAGGATGTCAAGCTGCTGGGCACGACAGTACCATTCGCTCATATTTTGCGAAAGCGTGTAGTCCTGTCAGCCTGATTATTAGCCAGTCAAAGTATCCATCGTTGGATTATGCATTATCAAAACTAGAGAGTGGATTCGGTGTACGTGAGCACCCGATTATCACCGTTGGATTTGGTCGAGCACCGTTGGATGCTCCCCATCCTAGCTTGTCAACTAACGGAGACTACACGGTCCAATAGGGACTTTTCATCCTGATACATGATGCATGTTCGTCGGGCCCACTTGATGGAGAGAATAAAATTATCCTGAACTCCCTTTTCTGCTTCTCCTATCGGTCTATCACGAGACCTCAGTTCAAATGAAAAAAAAAATCACGGCTCCAACAAAAATCAAGAGACGAAGCCAATCATAGTGCTGGCTGCCGGACTGCTCATCTGTCGGAAGCCTCCGTGTGCACATCAACGGCGCGCTTCTCTCTGCATCCTTGGCCACGGAATCGCCTCCGACTGCCGCCAGACCACGCCGGAGTGGCACAAATCGGGGCGGAGCTCGCCGCCGCGCTAGCATGGAGGCCCCGCGCACGCAGATGACGAGGAGGAGCAGGCACACATCAAGAGAGAGAAACTCGCTGGAGGCGTCCACTTGCAGAGGAGGGAAGAAGGTGGCGCGGCCTCGTCCGCCGAGCTCTCGCCATGGTGGCGGGCGGCGTTCTACGGCGGGAAACTGGTGTCGCGGGCGCGGCCCTTGGAGGCGCGCGGGAGGCGGGGGCAGTTCAACCCAGAGCTCGCCGTGCACCACCAGCTCGACGGGAGGGCGCCTGGATTCCGCAGCATGGCCGGCACCGCCGCCACCTGATCCACCGGGCTCCACACCTCCGCGCAGCACCGCAGGCCTCGACCCCCGCGCCCCGCACCATTCCGCTCCCCAGGCTCACCGCGCTCGACGGTACCAGCAACGTCTACCTCGAGGAGCTCCATCGCGCTCCATTGCGCCTACGAGGCCGACCCATCCTCCGTTTACCAGTTCTGGACCTCAAATCCCCTTCCTTTTTTCTGATTTGTAGATGCGGCATGGTCTGATTGAGATTGAGACCTCCATCGGAGGAAATGGCCGCACTCGACGCGCCCGGACTTGCAGAAGTAGGCGGCCACTCTATGCCGGCGGAAGCAGCAGGCTACCGACGCGGCGAGGGATGGTTGCGTGGGCGGCGGCGCTAGCCAGGCTCTCGCGCTGGTCTGCTGCGCGTCTGGTGGATGAGGAAAGGGGCAAAAAAGCAGAAGCTTTATTTAGGACCACACGACCTTATCCCAGACTAACGGCAGAATACACAGCGTTTTACACGTGTCGAGCAGTGAAGGGGTGCTCACGTACCCCCTGATCACCAGGCTTCATCCGATCAAAACTAGAGGAGAATAAGTCAACGGAAACAACTCTAACATAGGCCACTGCACACACACTTATCACTCATGCACATGAAACATGAAAGTGGATGGAGACAACACCACTGTAGAGCAGCGTTCCCCTGCTTCATTTATGAAACCAGGTCGGAAAAGCAGCTAGCCAGGTGATTGCTTGCCAAAAGGCGGATAAATTATAATGAGAAAAAGAATTGAAAGACGGGTTTTCAAAGATAGTATAGTTATTTGCAATATACAATCACGCGATTTTATCCTCAAACTCATTTATTTTTAAATTGGTAGCGAGGACATAAACTACTAACAGTTACATAATGGACCGGCAAAGTGATGATATATTTTTCGCTCCAAATAAGCATAAAAGTATTTTGGTCGGGAGCTGCAAACATGAAAGATGAATCTCTCTTGTTTTAGCATGGGAAAATTGCAACATCTCTTACGCCAAATGTTCTTAACATGAATAATAAAACATCAGCAGAAAGGCCACATTAAGAATAGCGAAAATCAGCAGGAAGCTTTATGAAGCATATATATAGTAATCAGTATCCATGACTGCGTGTCCCTCGGGGTACCTCCAGCAAAGTGAGGGCCCCTCAGAGTCCACCAACAATGATTTTTTCAAAATCGGGCATTAAGCAAAACAGGATATTCTTGAGGATGGCCCAGTGAACACTTTCAAAGAACAACATATCAACAACCAAGGTTTTGGAAATATAAGCATTTGTCCCAACTCTGAACTTCTGAATGATCTATGGAAGTAGCAATCTTATTCAGAACAAAAGAGGATCTAATAAGCATAAGAAAGAACTAACATAATAATAGATAAGCATGCATCCATTACTGTGCAACGCTATAAACCAAGAAAGAGGACCCCACTGGTAGAGAAACAGGTCTTCGCTACCGGTTCGGCAGAGCCTTTAGTCCCGGTTTCCCATCCGGGAATGCCAAAACGGGACTAAAGCTCAAAGATTTAGTCCCGGTTGGTCACCACGTGGCTGCGATGGAAGGCCGGGTTGGTGAGCCATTAGTCCCGGTTGGTAACACCAACCGGGACAAAAGTCCATGCCAGGGTTTAGGGTTCTAGCCCCTGTATTTTTTTTCCATTTTCATTCAATTTTTTTCATTACATATTCTATGGTAATACACATATAGTGCACATATCCTCACACAGTAGTCATGGTAGCCATACATATATATTCTCATAGGACCGCACACATATATTCTAATTGTTAGCCATGGGAGCTCGACGAATCATACATGGAGATCATTGAATTACAATGTGTTAAACGGGTTGCTCAGAATATTATTCTGAGCACCACCAGCCCCTATATAAGGTTTATGGCCGAACGGCCCCGCTCCGACCGAGCCCCCCCCGCCCCGACCAAAATCCACCTGCCTCGATCCCGCCCCGCTTCCACCCCGTCCTCCGCCGCCACCCCGCGCCCGCCCCCCGCCCCCCCCCCCCCCCGTCTCCGCCCCGCCTCCCGCCTCCGGCGCCGTCGCGCGGCGACCGAGCTCGCGCGGCGACCGAGCTCGCGCGGCGACCGAGCTCGCGCGGAGCGACCCGAGCTCGCGCGGCGACCGAGCTCGCGCGGAGCGACCGATCTCGCGCGGAGCACACGGGATCTTCTTCTCCGGCGAGCCAACTTCTTCTCCGGCCGAATTCTTCTCTGGCGCGCCCCCCTCTTCTCCGGCGAGTCTCTTGGGGGATCCTTCTCTGCATCCTTCTCTGCAAATTCAAGAAATCCAAGCAAATGGATCCTCCAAAATCTAAGAAGATGCAGATTCGACGGAAAAAAGTTGAAGATGTCGTTCCTACAAGATCTTCACCTCGATTTGCTCACAAATCTACTTTGCTCTCGGATAAAATAAGGGAAACTTGCATATCCGCAGCAGCTTACACCTTTGAAACGAAGTACATCTGAACAAAATGAGGTGAGACAATGTTGTACAGCTAGAAACTATAATCTTGAACTTCTCAGTGTACTTCTCTGCTTGTACTTGACGAATATTGAAATTGTACTTATTTTGTATGCTTATTGTACTTCTCTGCTTCTACTGCAACTCCAATACTTCTCTTTGAACTTAGTAATCCTTTTGACCTGTACTTCTCTATTTTGCTAGCTGGACTTAGCAAATTGAACTTAGTAATGCCTGTGTACTGTACTTCTCTGTTTTGCTAGTTGTACTTAGTAATCCCTATGACCTGCACTTCCCTGTTTTGCTAGTTGAACTTAGCACTTGAGCTTAGTAAATCCTTTTGTCCTGTACTTAGTAATGCCTGTGTACTGTACTTCTCTGTTTTGCTAGTTGTACTTAGTAATGCCTATGACCTGCACTTCCCTGTTTTGCTAGTTGAACTTAGTAATGCCTGTGTAGTGTACTTCTCTGTTTTGCTAGTTGTACTTAGTAATCCTTTTGACCTGTACTCCTCTGTTTTGCTAGTTGTACTTAGTAATCCTTTTGACCTGTACTTAGCAAATTCAACTTAGCAAATTGAACTTAGTAATGCCTGTGTACTGTACTTCTCTGTTTTGCTAGTTGTACTTAGTAATCCCTATGACCTGCACTTCTCTGTTTTGCTAGTTGTACTTAGTAATCCTTTTGACCTGTACTTAGCAAATTGAACTTAGTAATGTCTGTGTACTGTACTTCTCTATTTCAGCACATGAACTTTAGTAAAAAATTGAACTTAGTAATGCCTGTATACTGTACTTCTCTGTTTAGCTAGTTGTACTTAGTAATCCCTATGACCTGCACTTCTCTGTTTTGCTAGTTGAACTTAGCTCTTGAGCTTAGTAAATCCTTTTGTCCTGTACTTATCTGTTATTCTAGTTGTACTTAGTAACCTCTGAGTGTTGTATTTAGTTATCTTGTACTGCTAATGTTGGTTATATTGTACTTCTCTTTCTCCATAATAGTACTTCTCTTTTTTTCATGAACTAGTTATTTGATCCAAGTTATAATTGTGATATGTGTACTGTCATTCCTAATTCGAATAAATCTCTGATATTCTACTATAGCAGGATGAATCAATGGCTAGACGAAAAAAAAGAAGTGAGGTTGTGCTTGATCCAAAACCTCTACAGTGGGTTACTCCTGAAATTCCACGCAACTTCTTTGTCACTGGCTACTCACCTTTTACAAATGGATTGGACTCAGACATGTATAGTCCAGAAACAAATTGTGATACGAACAAAAGTGCTGAAACAGAAACAACGTCACAATTTCCTTACAATCCAGGGCCTGCTGTGCCACCACATATCCTGGATATTGCACGTGTCCTATCAACTAGACGACCTGCTAGAAAGGTTGCTGAGGTTGGTGCTACACATCCTCCAGATCAACATAATTCTAGTGCCTACAAAATGACTAGTAGGGAACCGTAAGTACTCGAAACAGCGAAGCACCTTCATCCTCCGGAATTCCTCCTCCACGTGCACCTGTACGTCCTTCATCCTCTGGAATTCCTCCTCCACGTGCACCTGTACGTCCATCATCCTCTGGATTTCCTCCTCAACGTGCACCTGTACATCCCTCATCCTCTGGATTTCCTCCTCCACGTGCACATGTATATCCCTCATCCTCTGGATTTCCTCCTCCACGTGCACCTGTACATCCCTCATCCTCTAGATTTCCTCCTCCACGTGCACCTGTACGACCCTCGTCCTCCGGATTGCCTCCTCGTGACCCCGTACGACCCTCGTCATCTAGATTACCACGCCGTGACCCGTCGGATCCATTGTTACACAAATCATTGGTGACACCGCCTTGCCCAATACTCCCGAAGAAGAAGCAGATACCCCAGTGGAGCAACGTCGCTACAACCATGTGAGTACATTTGAAGAAATTTAGTTTCTAAACATCTTGCTGTATCACACTTGTACTTGTTGCTACATTATACTTGTACTTTCTATTTTATGATACTTGTACTTATCATTGAAATGCCTAATGTACTATTGTTTTTTGTTTTTGCAGGATAATGATCTTCTAGATTATCTATTACCAAAGATTAAAATGGTATTCAAAGATTTCGAGGATGCCAAAATAGTTTACAACAGATATGCAAGGCATGCTGGTTTTGGAGTCAGAACTGGACAGCACAATGGTGCCAATCGATACCTATACTGCAACCACCAAGGTCATTACGAGAGCATTGTTGCAGAAACTGACCGCCAGCGTGATAAAACCACTAGTCGATGTGGTTGCCCTGCTGGTATTAGAGTAAAGAAGAAGGAAGATGATACTTATGTAATTGAGAATATAAAATTCGAACACAACCACCATATGATTCAAAGCCCCAGCATGATGAATTTCATACATTCTCATAAAAATTTCGACCCTTCTTTGCTGGGAATTTGTAAAGTTCCTGCAGTTTAATAATGTAACTCATCGGATAATTTTGTCGATCCTATATTCATCGGTGGGAGGCACGCGAGTACTTAACATTTCATGGGCGCGACTTACTAAACCGGTAAAGCAACAATCTAACCTTTTTGCTCTTTTCAACTTAGAATTTAAGTTGTTTGTGAACCTCAACTTCCCTTTATGATAACTCGTACTTAACGTGTGAAAAACATTCCTGTTACTGCATGTCTACCTTTCCATGTTCTTTTGATTGTAGTATGGTTGTACTTCATGCTAAAGCAATCTGTACTTTCCATTCATATAATTGCAGGAAGGCAATAAATTCCCAAGAGGATATTAGAGACGACATTAATAAGCTTCTGTCTTACTTTGGAGAGATGAAAGCTTGCAACAAAGAGTTTTTCTTCGATTTTCAGCTTGATGATGAAAACCGTATAAAGAATATATTTTGGGCTCCTGCAAGCTGTAGGGGATCATACTAGGATTTTGGGGATTGCATAACATTTGATACAACATACAAAACAAACGGACACAGACATGCCCCTCGAGTCTTTGTCGGAGTAAACCATCACTCCGCAGATCCACTATTTTTGCTTGTGCTCTTGTCAGGGATGAAAGTGAAGACTCATTTTATTGGCTGTTCAGAACGTTCTTAAGGTGTATGAATGGGAAGCAGCCCACAATAATTTTAACAGGTCTATTTACGCACAATCTTTTGCATATTTCTGTGAGAACATATAGCATAGTAAATAATATTACATCTGAACCGAAATTCAAATTTTCCTGTTTCACTTATGTTCTGATTTCTAGACACCTTCTTTTTATTTACAGACCAATGCCCGTCCATGGCACAAGCAATCCCTCGTGTTTTCTTTAAAACACTGCATAAACTATGCCGATGGCATATGATGAAAAAATTCCACCTACACTTGTCGAGTCTATACAAGAAGTATTTGACCTTCAAGGCTGAGTTTACAAGCAATCCCGAATTGGCCACTCATGCCTACAGAATTTGAAAACGCTTGGCGAAATCTACTTGACAAATACAATCCGCACGATGATCCCATGATGTTGCGGCTCGGGAAATCGGGGAGGAGTGGATCTCAGCCTATTTCAAGAACGTCTTCTCGCGCAAGAATGACATCTACTCAGCGCTCGTAAAGCATGAATGCATCCCTAAAGCGTAGTCTCGTTAAATGAGAAGCTCGATCCGAACCGTTTTGCGTAACAAGTTACCAAACTAATATTCCAAAGGAGACAAGCGAGTAAAATTTAAAGACATATGCAATACAGGTACTTAATTTAAAAAACATTTACTACACATCTTGTGCTTCATGTTAGCATTCTTGTTATCTTTTCTTCATAAAAGATTTAAAAAAATATGTTGTGTCCTCTTTTCAGTCAAAAACAAATAAGAGAACCCATTATGGATTTGAGCATCAATTCCAGCAACTTTATACGAAGACTGTTTTCAAAGAGTTGCAGGGCTCTGTCGAAGAAAAGCACACTCTTCCGCATAAAACCAAACCCGGACTACCCCGAACTTGATGAGTACAATTATCCGGTGACCTATCACCAACCAACGACCGACTTTTCTTGGTCAAACCATCGGCTCGCAGTACTTGCAGCATCCTATTGGAGGCGAATACAGGTGCGAGTGTCCGCTATGGGAACACACAGTACAAAAACATTATAAAAAAAACAAAAAAACAAGAACTTGTACTTCGTTACCTAGTGACTTAAACTTCGTTTCACCCATACTTGCACTTCTTACCGTTTCTAATGGATTGAAACTTCATTTTATTACAACAGGACTGTTCTGCCTACATGTTTTATGCCTGCTGGACCACCTGAGGGTTGATAGCATTCCACTCAGTTACATACTAAGGAGGTACACTAATCACTACAAGAAATCTGCCATAAGTTGACGAAATAAAGGTGTCACTGAAACGTCACTAATGGCTACTTGTGACGTTATTGTGACAACTTTCAAAACGTCGAAAGCTGGGAGTCAGCAGTGAGTGCTTAAGACGTTCCACTTGAAAACGTCGTAGAGCTTTGTGACGTTTTAAAATGTCACTGACTGCATGACGTTCCCAAAACGTCATGGGCACCTGCCCCCGAGTCCGGCCGTGGCAATCCGACGTGGCAAAATTGTGACGAATTAGAAACGTCGTTATTTGAATTCAGCCTCGGTCCATTCAGCTCCTTATGTGGGCTGAGCCCATTAGTTCTGATTATTTTTTTCGGCTTTGTTGGGCCTTGGCCCGTAACTGGCCCAATTACCTCGGCCTTTTTAGCTTATTTTTTTTTCAACGGCCTTTTTAGCTGCTGTACTTACTGGGCCTGGGCCAATTTCCATTGGGCCGTGGCCTTTTTAGGACCCATTACAGTTTTGGGCCGTGGCCTTTTTAGGACCCATTACGGTTTTGGGCCGTGGCCTTTTTAGGACCCATTACAGCTTTGGGCCTTGGCCTTTTTAGGGTCCAATATGGTTTTGGGCCTTGGCCTTTTAGGGTCCATTAAGATTTTGGGCCTAGGCCTTTATAGGGTCCACAAAGGTTTTGGGCCACAACCTTTTGGGGTCCATAAAGATATTGGGCCTTGGCCTTTTTGGGTCCATAAAAGTTATGGGCTTTGGCCTTTTACGGTCCCGCAAGTTTTTTGGGCTTCGGCCTTTTTTGGCCTTTTCAACTCCCATTTTTCGAAAATGCAATTAATTATTTGTTGGGCTCTAGCCTTTTAAGAGCCCATATATTTCTAGGCTACTTTGGGCCTTGGCCTTTTAAGAGCCCACAATAGCCCAACGAAGGCATATATTAAATTAGGAAATTCAACAACGAAAATATAAAAGACAACATTTCAAATCCGCAAATTTCACAACAGAGTGACAAGGCAAAATGACCAGGTTCACAGATTCACCAACATGTCAAGAAAGTTCACAGATTCACAGTAAGAAGTTCACAGATATGACCAAGTTATTGTCACGCTGCCAGGATATGACCAAGTTCCATGGCGGGACACAAAAAAGGGATACGACCAGCAGCAGGAGCTAATTCGCAGATGCTCCGAAGATGGACATCATGTGAGCAAGCCTCCTATCACTTTCCTCGGTCCGCTTGAGGAGCTCCATGTAGTCCTTGTCACGCTGAGCTTGTGCGGCTTCATTTGCCGCTTGCTTCTCCTTCTCGGGCAGCAGCCTTCTTCCATGATGGGCAGCAAACCGCCGCTTCATCCGTTCAGCCTTCCTCCCGGGACCTCTTCGACTGTGCTTCCGTGTCATGAACATGCGCCGATACAGCGAGCCTGCGGTGGGCTTGTTGAGCTTGACAGTGGAACTGGGCTGAAGTCCAGCATTCTTCGAGAAAGTGCCGTGCTTGGCTTCCTTGCTAAGAACCTTTGCAACAACAAGCGACCGCAGACCTTGGCGGTGCACCTTCCGGCACAGGAATAGCCATCTCAGCTTCCATATCAGCCCGGAGATCCATTTCCAAAAGATTCATCAATTCAGAAACGCGCAGGTCCAAGAATGGTTCACAAAAGTGAAATGAACAAGTCACTTACTATTGCAGCTAGAGCTTCCTCGTAGAAACCATCCTTCTTGCCGTGATGGGTTGCCTTAAAGATGTCGATCGCATCTAGCTCTTCACCTCTCGCGCTCCTCCCTCCGGAAATGATGTTCACCAAGAATCGTAACATAAGCTTGTGGAGACAAGAGTAAGATGCAAAAGGAAATTCTGTAAGAGTGTTCTTACAGCTAGCATACGCATGAGTAGCATAGCTACGAGAGCCGCCTTTTGGCCAAATTTGACCGCAACGACGACCGTCCTTGTTCTTGGTACATGTGTTCTCGTGTAAGGGCACAATCATGATATTCAGCAATGTGCACACTATAACGATGAGCATCATGTCTACCATGCAAGCACTAATGACCGCAATCGAAGCAAAGAACATACCCCGTGTCTTGGGGTTACCCACGGAGCGCTTAGAGCTTCCCATTCTTCATCCGAGACATCCTTAACGGGGACTTGATGCTGACTTCATTTGCCGGTACTTTGTCGAAGTAGTCCCTTTTCAGGATGTAGCGCCCGTTCTTCGACACTTTCCGCAGTACGTCATAGCAAGCCTTTTGGATGTCTTCCGACTCTGTGTCCATGTTGAAATTTGCCTACAAAGCAAACAAGGGCAAGGACGAGGTTAGTTATCATGAACTATGGACAATCAAGCAAGCACTCCTATCATCTAACAAATGAACTGGTGATGAAGAAGATTACCCCCATCTTTCCAACGAAGTCGGCCAACAAATTCTCATCCCTCTTGTACAACTTGAAATGCGGAAGGAGCGGCATCTGGCCTCTTGCAAGCATTCCACCCTCCGATGCAAACTTGGCAGCAGGCAAAGGCTTCTCGAGACGTTTCAGCCTCGGGAGGAATCTCAATGGTAAGCTTGACTCCCATCCCCTTGCAAATCCGCTCCAACCCGGTGCCCTTCCTTTTACGGCCACCTCGCAGCAGTGGTTCCACCCGAATAGCATACATACAAAGATCATGTCGAAAGCAAGCACCCACAACCAAAAGAGTTTATAAAGATAAACAAAAAAGGCAAGAGATAGTGTGGACAGACTGTCCAACAAAAACTTGCCTTCATCATCCTCGGGATCAAGAAAACCATCGGAATCAAAGTGCCGATGGACCATGACATCAGATGCAAGAGGACCCGTGTCCTCGCGAACGTTGCTTGCTTCATTGATCCTTTCATCAATCTGCGGTGAGCTACTGCGATTGTTGCGGGGCGGAGTATCTTCATTGTTGGTTGCGTACGCTTCACTTGATGTCCTCCTCGGTGACTCTTTTGGAAGGAACTTCAGCGAATAGTGTTCCGTATGCCTCTTTCTCCCTCCCGGAGCATCAGCGAAACACTCTAACAGGAGGCATTGAACTTTGTTCCTTTTGCAACCTCTTACTCCTCCTCCCCGGGCTTGTCTTTCTAACGAAGCCTTTTTCTTTCTACTCTTGGGATCCTTCAATGCCTCGCAAAAATAGCAAAACAAAATGGCATTACATCACAGGTTATAGCAAAACAGAAAAAGAAAACAGATACAAATAATGCCAGCCCTCCAAAGATGATAAGCAGTAATGCACCTTCTCAATGTGTTCCCCTATACTCCCTTCAACCTCCCCATCCTCCTGGTCAACCAATTGGTCATTGCTCGGATGATAATCTGAGCTCTCGCCTTGTGTTATGGCAGATGACTCATCATTTGAAAGTGTGGAACGACCTCCACCTCGACCACCATGTGACTTCCTAAAAATTGACACTACAGCGGGGATACCCAGGGATTGTAAGACACGGTTGTTCCGCATCATTGTCCTAGCCCTGTCCTTCTCTATCTCGGTGAGGGGCGCTTCTTTACATGTATGAGAAAAATATGTAACCATTAGATTGATGGTTGAAATGCATAGAAGCAAGCCAACTCGAACAACTAAGGTAAATTGTTTAATCATAGCAATTTTCAACTTTTAGTTTCATTTAATCCTAGGGTACGTAAATATTCAGACAGAGCCAAAAACCCAAAGACCCGATTAAAAGCATCAATTAGACACAATGATGTTAGGATGAAGCCGCATACCAGCCATACCGCTTCTTCCCGCCTTTTGCCATGCCTGATGTTGATGGGTTGGATATGTGCTGGCACAAAAAGAATAACAATTAGTGACAACAGATACAACATATGGATGCAATTAAAGAACCAAGCAACATAGGTTCATGTGGATCAACAATCACCTGGTTCACCTTGCTCCTTGAAGTAGGTCAGACCTTGATAGTATTACCTAAGAAGATAACAAAGTTATAATCATTACACATATCCCTTCATACAACAATAGACATGTACACAGTAAAAGCTGTAGGCATGTACAGATAAACAGTGGCTCCCAAACTTTGTTTGGGAGAAGTTTCATCAACACAGGATAAAAGGGCAATATAAATGTTCATCGACGAAATATAAAAGGGCATGCCTTGGTAAAGATCTGTACCAAGCAAGATCCGCAAAGCAGGTAATCATATTATGTACTAGTTGCAGCAAGAAAGATCTCAGTAGCAGCTAATCATATATGGACTGCAGAAACTAGATGTACAATCTACATGAGCCCAAGCCAAGTAAAATCCCCCAACAATCATGGATCAGGTTGCAGCGAGACCCACGCGAGGCAAGATCCGCATCACTAATTGATTGGTTGGATACAAGCAAGCAAGATCGGCAGCAGGTAATCATATAGGGACTGCAGTAGAAACCGCATCTAAATTCTACAGAGCCTCGAGCTAAGCAAGATCCGCAGCAATCATCGATCGGTTGCAGCAAGACACATGCCAATCAAGATCCGAAGCAACATGGACCGCTTGCATATAGCAAGCAAGATCGGCAGCAGGTAATCATATAGGTACCGCGTAAAACCAAATCTAAAATCTACGAGCTCGAGCCGGCAAGATCCGCCAGCAATCATCGACTGGTTGCTGCAAGAACATGCCAAGCAAGATCCGAAGCAACCATGGACTGGTTGCAGCAAGAACCATGACAGGCCGAGCAACCCTAACCCTGGACAAGCCAAGGAAAGAAGCCATGCCACGAAATCCCTAACCCTAACCATGCCATGCCAAGCAAACCGTAACCCTAGCCATGGCCGACGAAACCCTAAGCAGTGCCAAGAAAAGGCCATAGAAGTGGGGGCGAGGGGTCGGGTTGAGGAGGGAACTCGCCCGAAGATCTTGTGGCGAGCGTCTACGCACGCGCGACCGTCGCTCGGCGGGTAGCTCTCCGCCGTCCGCTCGGTCGGAGCGCCGCTCGCTCGTGGCCGTCGGCGGGTGGGGATGAGCGGAGTGGGAGGGGAATTGGGGTTCGTATCGCACCGGAGTGGGAGGGGAATTGGGGAATTGAGGGAGCTCGTACGGGATTTGACCGAAATGTCCCTCCTTTCCAGCCTTAGGTTAGTGGCGTTTCGGACATTTGCCCTCCTTTCCAGCCTTAGGTTAGTGGCGTGCGGATTCAAAACATTTCGCCGGAGCTGCGAGAAGCTGGGAGAGTTTTGGGGTTTTGGAGGGTTTTGGGGTTTTGGGGTTTTGGAGGGAATTTTTGGGGCTTTTTTGTGCAAAACAATAATAATTAAATGCGCAATAATGCATATAATTTGGTGTAGGTTAAAATATTTTTAAAAACAGAATATCATGTAATTAAACGTGTGTCACCTTCATTCCTTTAATGATAATAATATAGGGATATATGAAACTCCTAGAATCCTTAATAATTAAATTATATAAAAAAATCAGAAAATGTTTGGTTAATTAGGTCAAATAATATATGTCTCTTGCACACACTAATTATATGCTTATCATAAGGCATATGCAAGCTTTATCCCATTCTATATACATCAAGATTCCGAACGTGGCAGTTCGATCGTGAAGGATTCTCCTAGCTAGAATGTCGTCTCCGCTCGATTTTTTGGCTCCATTTAATTTGCCAACTGCGCAAAACGGGGCCGCCGGGACATGCGGTATGGCCGCACCGGCGCGCGCGCATGCACCCGTCCGCCAACGCGCGAAACGGAAAACATTTAGCACATAAAATGACGCGTCCTAGACCTAAAAACATGTTTCCCTCCATTTATTGAGCCAAGGAAAGTGTGGCCCCAGCTCAAATCCTCCCGGCCGGCTTCCAGCCGGATTCGGCGGGACACCGCAGAAGCGGGAGGGATTCTCGCATGGCTACCGCGCGCATACGGCATGTGATAGGTGGTGCGTAGGAGGTATCCTACCGCTGCGCGGAGGTCTCGCGCAATACTAAAATGCGCACCATGTAGCCCCTTCACAAAAAAAGCCCTTCCAGCACCCCGAAAATGGAAAAACCGTCGCCCGTGGTTCGGATTGGAAATCCGCGACACGGGCCTTGCTTCCCATCCTAAGGTCCACGCACGTGCCAAATATGGCCTCGTTCCGACAAACTATGTGGTGAAACGGGCCGTTTCCTACTCATTTCCCCTAAAAGCCATAGAACTCCGGACGTGATAGCCCTATTCGTGAAGGGTTTTTCAAGATAATTGCCGTATCCCAATTCCGTCTTTTGAAGTGGTTACCAGGACACATAAAATGACGCCACGCGGCTCCGCTCGATTTTTTGGCTCCGTTTAATTTGCCAACTGCGCAAAACGGGGCCGTCGGGACATGCGGTATGGCCGTACAGGGAGCGCGTGTGCACCCGTCCGCCAACGCGCGAAACGGAAAACATTTAGCACATAAAATGACGCGTCCTAGACCTAAAAACATTTTTCCCTCCATTTATTGAGCAAAGGAAAGTGTGGCCCCAGTTCAGATCCGGTCAGTTTCCAGCGGATTCGGCGGGACACCGCAGGAGCGGGAGGGATTCCCGGATGGCTACCGCGCGCATACGGCATGTGATAGGTGGTGCGTAGGAGGTATCCTACCGCTGCGCGGAGGTCTCGCGCAATACTAAAATGCGCACCATGTAGCCCCTTCACAAAAAAAGCCCTTCCGGCACCCCGAAAATGGAAAAACCGTCGCCCGTGGTTCGGATTGGAAATCCGCGACACGGGCCTTGCTTCCCATCCTAAGGTCCACGCACGTGCCAAATATGGCCTCGTTCCGACAAACTATGTGGTGAAACGGGCCGTTTCCTACTCATTTCCCCTAAAAGCCATAGAACTCCGGACGTGATAGCCCTATTCGTGAAGGGTTTTTCAAGATAATTGCCGTATCCCAATTCCGTCTTTTGAAGTGGTTACCAGGACACATAAAATGACGCCACGCGGCTCCGCTCGATTTTTTGGCTCCGTTTAATTTGCCAACCGCGCAAAACGGGGCCGTCGGGACATGCGGTATGGCCGCACCGGAGCGCGCGTGCACCCGTCCGCCAACGCGCGAAACGGAAAACATTTAGCACATAAAATGACGCGTCCTAGACCTAAAAACATTTTTCCCTCCATTTATTGAGCAAAGGAAAGTGTGGCCCCAGCTCAGATCCGGCCGGTCTCCACGGATTCGGCGGGACACCGCAGAAGCGGGAGGGATTCCCGGATGGCTACCGCGCGCATACGGCATGTGATAGGTGGTGCGTAGGAGGTATCCTACCGCTGCGCGGAGGTCTCGCGCAATACTAAAATGCGCACCATGTAGCCCCTTCACAAAAAAAGCCCTTCCGGCACCCCGAAAATGGAAAAACCATCGCCCGTGGTTCGGATTGGAAATCCGCGACACGGGCCTTGCTTCCCATCCTAAGGTCCACGCACGTGCCAAATATGGCCTCGTTCCGACAAACTATGTGGTGAAACGGGCCGTTTCCTACTCATTTCCCCTAAAAGCCATAGAACTCCGGACGTGATAGCCCTATTCGTGAAGGGTTTTTCAAGATAATTGCCATATCCCAATTCCGTCTTTTGAAGTGGTTACCAGGACACATAAAATGATGCCACGCGGCTCCGCTCGATTTTTTGGCTCCGTTTAATATGCCAACTGCGCAAAACAGGGCCGTCGGGACATGCGGTATGGCCGTACCGGGAGCGCGCGTGCACCCGTCCGCCAACGCGCGAAACGGAAAACATTTAGCACATAAAATGACGCGTCCTAGACCTAAAAACATTTTTCCCTCCATTTATTGAGCAAAGGAAAGTGTGGCCCCAGTTCAGATCCGGCCGGCTCCACCGGATTCGGCGGGACACCGCAGAAGCGGGAGGGATTCCCGCATGGCTACCGCGCGCATACGGCATGTGATAGGTGGTGCGTAGGAGGTATCCTACCGCTGCGCGGAGGTCTCGCACAATACTAAAATGCGCACCATGTAGCCCCTTCACAAAAAAAGCCCTTCCGAGCACCCCGAAAATGGAAAAACCGTCGCCCGTGGTTCGGATTGGAAATCCGCGACACGGGCCTTGCTTCCCATCCTAAGGTCCACGCACGTGCCAAATATGGCCTCGTTCCGACAAACTATGTGGTGAAACGGGCCGTTTCCTACTCATTTCCCCTAAAAGCCATAGAACTCCGGACGTGATAGCCCTATTCGTGAAGGGTTTTTCAAGATAATTGCCGTATCCCAATTCCGTCTTTTGAAGTGGTTACCAGGACACATAAAATGACGCCACGCGGCTCCGCTCGATTTTTTGGCTCCGTTTAATATGCCAACTGCGCAAAACGGGGCCGTCGGGACATGCGGTATGGCCGTACCGGGAGCGCGCGTGCACCCGTCCGCCAACGCGCGAAACGGAAAACATTTAGCACATAAAATGACGCGTCCTAGACCTAAAAACATTTTTCCCTCCATTTATTGAGCAAAGGAAAGTGTGGCCCCAGTTCAGATCCGGCCGGTTCCAGCCGGATTCGGCGGGACACCGCAGAAGCGGGAGGGATTCCCGCATGGCTACCGCGCACATACGGCATGTGATAGGTGGTGCGTAGGAGGTATCCTACCGCTGCGCGGAGGTCTCGCGCAATACTAAAATGCGCACCATGTAGCCCCTTCACAAAAAAAAGCCCTTCCGGCACCCCGAAAATGGAAAAACTGTCGCCCGTGGTTCGGATTGGAAATCCGCGACACAGCTCTTGCTTCCCATCCTAAGGTCCACGCACGTGCCAAATATGGCCTCGTTCCGACAAACTATGTGGTGAAACGGGCCGTTTCCTCCTCATTTCCCCTAAAAGCCATAGAACTCCGGACGTGATAGCCCTATTCGTGAAGGGTTTTTCAAGATAATTGCCGTATCCCAATTCCGTCTTTTGAAGTGGTTACCAGGACACATAAAATGACGCCACGCGGCTCCGCTCGATTTTTTGGCTCCGTTTAATATGCCAACTGCGCAAAACGGGGCCGTCGGGACATGCGGTATGGCCGTACCGGGAGCGCGCGTGCACCCGTCCGCCAACGCGTGAAACGGAAAACATTTAGCACATAAAATGACGCGTCCTAGACCTAAAAACATTTTTCCCTCCATTTATTGAGCAAAGGAAAGTGTGGCCCCAGTTCAGATCCGGTCGGCTTCCAGCGGATTCGGCGGGACACCGCAGAAGCGGGAGGGATTCCCGGATGGCTACCGCGCGCATACGGCATGTGATAGGTGGTGCGTAGGAGGTATCCTACCGCTGCGCGGAGGTCTCGCGCAATACTAAAATGCGCACCATGTAGCCCCTTCACAAAAAAAGCCCTTCCGGCACCCCGAAAATGGAAAACCGTCGCCCGTGGTTCGGATTGGAAATCCGCGACACGGGCCTTGCTTCCCATCCTAAGGTCCACGCACGTGCCAAATATGGCCTCGTTCCGACAAACTATGTGGTGAAACGGGCCGTTTCCTACTCATTTCCCTAAAAGCCATAGAACTCCGGACGTGATAGCCCTATTCGTGAAGGGTTTTTCAAGATAATTGCCGTATCCCAATTCCGTCTTTTGAAGTGGTTACCAGGACACATAAAATGACGCCACGCGGCTCCGCTCGATTTTTTGGCTCCGTTTAATTTTCCAACTGCGCAAAACGGGGCCGTCGGGACATGCGGTATGGCCGTACCGGGAGCGCGCGTGCACCCGTCCGCCAACGCGCGAAACGGAAAACATTTAGCACATAAAATGACGTGTCCTAGACCTAAAAACATTTTTCCCTCCATTTATTGAGCAAAGGAAAGTGTGGCCCCAGTTCAGATCCGGTCGGCTTCAGCCGGATTCGGCGGGACACCGCAGGAACCCGGAGGGATTCCCGTGATGGCTACCGCGCGCATACGGCATGTGATAGGTGGTGCGTAGGAGGTATCCTACCGCTGCGCGGAGGTCTCGCGCAATACTAAAATGCGCACCATGTAGCCCCTTCACAAAAAAAGCCCTTCCGGCACCCCGAAAATGGAAAAACCGTCGCCCGTGGTTCGGATTGGAAATCCGCGACACGGACCTTGCTTCCCATCCTAAGGTCCACGCACGTGCCAAATATGGCCTCGTTCCGACAAACTATGTGGTGAAACGGGCCGTTTCCTACTCCTTCCCCCAAAACAGCGGAACGTGTGCCCCGGCGGGTCTGCCCCCCTAGATTTCTCCGCGCGAGGGTGCACCAATGTAACTTTTCATTCTTTTAGGTTTTTTTAGGACATATACACATGGAGAACCAAGATTGGGACCCTTTGGCACATATACCCGCAGCTAGAGCCATTATCACACGATCGAGGGTGTGCCCGATCTACTCGGTTAGGGTTTGGTGTAGGGTTAGGGCTAGGGTTTAGGGGTAGGGCTAGGGTTTAGGTTAAAGGTAAGTATTTATGGTTAGGTATATGTTTATGGTATAGGGTTAGGGTTAGGGTTTATGATGCATGGTTCTGCAGCTCCGGTGTCGTGGTTTAGGGTTTTAGAGGGGTTTTAGTGCTCGAAGCCTCCCCGCTTTAGGGTTTAGGGTTTAGGGGAGCTACTTTTGCACCATTAGACCTTGCACCACACTTTAACACATATCATAGGTCCACATGCAAGATTTGGTGGGGTTCCGGTGCTCCGGCGGTCGTTCTCCCCTCCTTCCCCCAAAACAATGGAACGTGTGCCCCGGCGGGTCTACCCCCCTAGATTTCTCGTGAAACTTGAGGCATACACATATATTATGGAGATGTACATGTAACTTCAAATTCAAATTCGACATACACTTAGAGAAACAAAAAAGATAAATCTGGGTGTGAATATTCAACCAGATCTGACAGTACTATTCACATCAGGAAAAGTATGATTTCTCTAAGTTGATCCTATGATCCTACCTAATGGGGAGATCCTATACAAGTCTACCCCGAGCTGTGCCTCATAAACAAAGAGACGATAGAAGCAAAGTTTCTTGACAAGCAAATACAAATAATTAACTAGGCATGGATCTTGGAGAAGTCGTCAGTAATTGCCTGGCTTCGTCAGCCACGGATTATCACTCTTCGGGCTCTGCTGATCACTCATCTCCGTCGTCCACGGATCATCACTCTTCTGATCAGCACCAGTCCACGACTTCTTCCTCAGGTTCTGCCAATAATCACTACTCTTCGGCGCATCACTACGCTCTAGCCACTGCTCATCATTCATCTTCGTCCGTTTGCCATGAGGGGGACTTGTCTGCTGGGTGTTGTCGCTGCAGGAAGCTGGTGCCTTCAAGATTGCTAGTTCAGCCAGCGCGCTTGCAAGTTCAGCATTTAACCTTGCTATTTCAGCTGCAGCATTTCTCTGTGCATGTTCAGCTTCGATCTCTGCTGCCTTGCATTTGCGACACAGACGTCCCCTCAGCTCGTCTTCCTTCTTGCAACCGGCGCAAAACACAAGGTAACGCAGGAAGAACCATATCTTAACGTAGAGCTGGTAGCTCACGTAAGCATCTTTAGCTGCATACTCCAGGTTTAAATCAGACAACGGCTGCTCTTCCCAGTAATTGTGCCTCTCTGGAGGGAATTTGCTCTTCATCTGGCTGTACGACTCGTCGATGATGCTAGTTGCAAGACTAGCCATTCCATCCCTCATTAATTTTCCTCTCTCGTTGAGACCTTTGACGTTGACAATTTCCTGGATATCGATCCAGTTCTCCCTAGGAATTATAATCTTCTCGTAATATAACTTTATAAAATCTGCTCTCTTGTCAACGCTGCAGAACACAATTCCTTGATCTTGAAGGAATGAGCGCAGCGCCGGACATTCCCCGTTGGTCCTGAAAGCAAAAATTTAGTACTTGCGAGATCAACACTTGAATAAAATTTGGGACTACGAAGCTAGTCTATATGCAATCTCATAGCTTGAATATAAAATTTGAAACTACATAAGTTTAGTAAGTTCATGATCAACGATCTGAAAATTATCTAGTCATAATTCATTTGGTACTAATAGAATGCATGAACAACACTTTTATGAAATGTGTAAGTGCAATTGTTTAGTCATTGAAATTTCATTTTGCATCATATAATTTTGAAACTAACAAAATTCTATTAAATGCAAGATCAAGACTCCGGAAATTTGCTTGTCATAATTAATTTGGTATAATGAAATCCAAGTACATGCTAGATGAGCATATGGATAGATTCAATTTGATGCAAAAATTTAGTACTTGCGAGATCAACACTTGAATAAAATTTGGGAATACGAATGTTTAGTCTATGCAATGTCATAACTTGAATAAAATTGACATAAGTTTAGTAAGTGCATGATCAAGAGTCTGAAAATTATCTAGTCATAATCCATTTGGTACTAAAAGAATGCATGACCAACACTTTTATGAAATGTGCAAGTGCAAATTTTTTAGTCATTGAAATATCATTTTGCATCATATAATTTTGAAACTAACAAAAGTCTATTAAATGCAAGATCAGGACTCCGGAAATTTGCTTTGTGATAATTAATTTGGTATAATGAAATCCAGTACATGCTAGATGAGCATATGGATAGATTCAATCTGCAAGATCAGCACACCATGCTTTGTGGCTTTTGTTACACAAAACACAGAAACAAAACTAGTTTTGCAGCTAGCACGGTTTGTAGTTTAATTTGTTGCACTCGAGATTAACTAAAACAGATCAAGATTAACTAAAACAGAGCACTCGAGGGTGACTTGGTTCATCATGCACTAGCGATTAACTAAAATCTGAGCAAGATTAACAAAATCGAGCAAGATTAAGTAAATCAGAGCAAGATTAAGGTCTACAAACCAGGAAAAGTGGCGACGAGGACGTGGTTCCTCATGCACAGCTTGAGCGACGGCGAGGTAGTTGTCTTCTTCGTGGTTGGGGTCCTCCCGAGTGTACTCGAGATCCAATCCTACAAACTTGTTCTCTTCTTCTTCCGCATACCACTGCGCGTACATCTTCAGGTACTTGCTCATCGTCTCCTCCTCGTTTGTGTAGACAACATCGATCTCCTTGCCGCCATGGACGGTGAAGGTCCTGATCTGAGTAATGGCCTGCATTGCTGACGGCGGAGGAGGCAGAAGCGGTTGCGGAACAGAGGAAGAGGAAGAAGAAGCAGCGTCCATGGCGCGGAGGAGGCAGAAGCGGCGGAGGAGGAAGCGGCGGAGGAGGCAGAAGCGGCGAGGCAGAAGCGTCTTGGCGCGGAGGAGGGTTTTCCGTCTAGTGGGAGTGGAACCGGCAAGAAGCGGAGTGGAACCGTCAAGAAGCGGAGAGGCGGAGGAGGGAATTTCTGATTTATTATAATTAGTAAAAACAGAGAATGAGGGTTCCATTTTACCTGCTGGCCCCTAATCCACATAAAATTACCGGAAATGGCCCAACCCAGGTGGTATCTACTGCTAGATGGCCCCACACGTCAGTGGGTGCCATTTTGCCCCACCCACCCCAAAATGTCCTATACCAAAAGCAACTTTCTCCCCTGTCTCACTCTCTCTCACCCAGCCGCCACTGCCGCCTCTTCCTCTCCCAACTCCGTCGGCCGAAGCTCCGTCAAGCAGCTCCGTCAAGCTCCGTCGGCCGAAGCTCCACTGCCTCCGTCGGCCGAAGCTCAGGTTAATTTGGGGGATGAGCGGGGGATTTTCTAGGGTTTGCCGTACTTAATCTCGGGGGATTTTAATTGGGGTTTTTTTGTCCGAGCGGCGATTTTCCTAGGGTTTGATCGATTCAAAGTAGATTCTAGTGCTAGAGTAGATTTTCCTGGTTTAGATTGATTCAAAGCATGTGCTAGTGCTGCTAGTGCGAATGTCAATCTGAACCTAAACATCCCAACTTAGTTTTAATTAATGTGTAATTAATAGTTTCATAGTTCTCAAATTGTTCACTGCTTGTTATTAGGTCGACACCATGGACCCCTATGACTATGAAGTTGCCATTTTGGTCCCATCCAAGAAGGCCGTTGAGACCATCGACATCAGCTCATCCTCCGAAGGTGAGGATGGTGCTCTAGATAGGGTTCACGTCAAGCAAGAGAAAGTCGATGATGCTGCAGCAATGGATTGTGCAGCTGAGCATGAGGAAGTTGCTCCTCCTCCTCCTGCTGATGTCCATCTGACTCGTCGAGGTAAAAAATATATATAGTAGTTATAGATGCAGGATATAGGTCAAATGCTTAATTAGTCTCGGTTTGGCATAATAGCTAGTCAATTTGTAGCATTCAAGGAATACTTCAGTTTCTATAAATACTGTTGGTTTGATATACTTCAGTTTTAGGAAAACTTTAAACTAGGCCTTATTCCCTGGTTTCCTTATATATGTAGGTCCCAGGATAGAGGCAGGTGAGGAATGGGATGACTTTTGCATGTATCCCAATCTAGTGGAAATGAATCCTACACAAGTTGATACCCTGAGATATCTTGTTGACCAAAAGCGCCCCGCAATTCCTTTTTATGTGTGCACTATAAAGAGTGCAAGTACCGTGGAAGGCTGTTCCAGAATGGTAAATATAATTACTCCATCTCGATCAAGGATGTTTTTGCATCTTTATATGTTGACAATTACTTCATCTGAACGAAGTTTTGCATCTTATAATCTGCAGTACTTCAACCGGAAGTTTACCAAGAAGTACATCTCGACGAATATGCAGCTTCCAGATAATGACTTTCTTGTCTCTTACAGTGAGAGACATGGTGTGAAAGTGAGGATTTTCCGGGGCAAAGGGAAGTTTGACGGTGCGGTGATCACAACAAACCGGAGTGCTCGTGGTGCGGAAGAGCAAGATGAAGGCAAATGATATCTTTGTGTTTTGGTTCCGCATTCGCGCCGGGGCGGTCTCAAGTTGTATGTCGGGAAGCTCGAGAAATGAGCTAGCGTGGCTGAACCTCTCTAATTAAGCTAGTAGTACTATATATATGTGTGTATGAGCTCAAGTAATATGAGCGTTGAACCTCTTATCGATCGATCTGGTACTATCTAATGGCCTGTTGGTCTATGTAATGTGCTCAAGTAAATGAGCGTTGAACCTCCTCGGTAGTATCTATAATTAACGTGTCCTTTTGGTACTATGTTATTGAGCTCAAGGCTGGCACTATATATGTGTAATATAATGTGCTTTTGGTGGTCTATATATGCTTGGAGTATATATAGATATATATAGTTTGCTAGCCGTAATTAATTATTAGTCATATATTAGCCTTGTTGCTTAGCTAATGCTCCTGTACAAATTAATCGTTGTCCTAAATCAGTATCCTCTCGATAGATTATGTAACAAGATCATATCCATAACTATAAAAAAAAAGTTGCCTTAGTTCCACTATGTAAAGGATAAAGGATGGTAAGTCGACAAGATCTCTCCAATAGCTCCACCGGTTAACCGGCACGTTGACACATCTAGAGGTGCTCGGGTTCGAGTCCCAGCCCTCACTCTTTTTGTTTTTTTTTTTTGGCGCCCAGGAGAAGCCCAAATATCCCTTCCGAATCCAACTCCCTCCGATAACCTAGCAGAAATTCGAATCTCCGACGACGAGCGGCGGCGGCGGCGGCGGCGGTGGCGGCGGCGGCGGTGGCGGCGGTGGCGGCCCCGTCCCTCTCCGACGACGAGCCCCGTCCCTCTCCGACGACGAGCCCCGGCCCTCTCCGACGACGAGCCCCTCCGCATCTCCCGGTCTGCACCCCTCTCACCTCTCCCCTCTCGATCTGTTCTTCTTCGTCAGTTCACAATATCGAATCTCTGTGATCCAATATGTGCTGTTACTAGGACTAAAGTACCGAGTCCGAGGTGACGGCGGTGGTGGTTGTGCCGGCGCTGCGTCCGAGCAAGGGATCTGCTGTCCATCTGCCTCGCCGACGACGAGCCCCTCGCCCTCTCCAGGACGAGCCCCTCGCCCTCTCCAGGACGAGCCCCTCCGCATCTCCCGGTCTGCACCCCTCTCATCTCTCCCCTCTCGATCTGTTCTTCTTCATCAGTTCACAAAATCGAATTGAACTGCTGTGCATTGCTTGAAATTGGAACTGCTGTGCAGTTAGGTGTGTGCTAATTGCATCATTTTGTTCTTCCGCAGATGGACAGACGCTGGATTACAACAAGAATTAGAAGGCTTTCCCCTGAACACACAAAGGGAGTGGCAGAGTTTATGCAGTTTGTTCGCTTGAATGCTGCCAATGTTGATCAGGTGCTGTGCCCATGTCGTAGCTGTCTCAACCGGTGCACAAAACCTCTAGATGTAGTAGAGTCTCATTTGCTTCTTTTTGGGATGGCAAGCACTTATGACCGATGGGTCTTCCATGGAGAACCATTACATCCTGTACCGAAGCTGGACATGGAGGACAAGGAGGTGCACCGAAGCCGGACATGGACATGGAGGTGAACCTGAGGCTGGACATGGAGGTGAACCTGAGGCTGGACATGGAGGTGATGCAGGGGCACACCATGTTGGTGGAGGTGATGCAGAGGCACACTATTATGGTTTGCAAGAGGAAGATGGTTACGAAGATGATAGAATTCCTGATCTGCTTGCTGATTTGTACAACTCAGAACCGCAAGGTGCTGGAAAGGACACTATATTTGCTGAGTTGATTGAGGAAGCCAAGCGCTCAGCCAGCGATGGGGGTACAATGTCAAGGTTTTCACTCACAGTCAAGTTACTTCAGGCCAAGTCGTACTACCGGATTAGCAACGTTGCATTCAACGCGATACTCCTGATTTTGGCCTTGCAATACCCTAATAGCTCAATACCAAAGTCATACGAGGAGGCACTTAGCATAGTCGGCGAGGTTGGGACTTGGTTATGAGAGTATCCATGTGTGCCCGAATAACCGTGTATTGTTCGGAAGGATTATGCCAAGGAGAATAATTGCCCCAAGTGCAAAGCCTCCGGATGGAAAGATGCTCGATGGTAGGAGAAAGATCCCGAGAGAAGGTGCTAAGGCACTTCCCATTGATTCCAAGGCTGCAAAGAATGTTTCTTTCAAAGGAGCAATCAAAGGAAGTACGGTGGCACAAGCCGAAGCGGCAAGACGTGGAGAATGATCTCGGTCATCCAGCAGACGGGGATGCATGGAAGGATTTTGACAATATTCATAAAGACTTTGCCGCCGATGCCGGGAACATAAGGCTTGGACTTGCCACGGATGGTTTTAATCCCTACGGGAATATGAGCAACTCCTACGACATGTGGCTCGTATTCGTGGTGCCATACAACCTTCCGCCGTGGGCATGTATGGATCAGTCCAACTTCATGCTTGCATTGCTAATCCCTGGTCCATCCTCTCCGGGAAAAGATTTTGATGTCTTCATGGAGCCTTTGATGGAAGAGCTGCAGGAGCTCCGGAAAGGTGTAAAATCGTATGATGCCAATAGTCCGAGACAAGTTTGATCTCCGTGCTGCAATCTTATGGTGTATTCATGATTATCCGGCACTCGCACACATTGTCGGGGAGGGCCACAGCTGGTTACCGAGCATGTGTGCGTTGTGACAAAGAGAATTGCTCCAAGAAATTAAGGAACAAAATCTGCTTTATTGGGCACCGCCGTTGGCTACCTCGGCACCATCCTTGGAGAAATAGCAAAGAATTCGATGGTGCTTCTGAAAGCCGTGAGAAGCCAGCGGAATTCACTCCGGAAGAGCCGAAGCAACAGCTTGATAGGCTTAGAGATGTGATACCGAGCAAGCTTCAGAAGAAAAGGAAACGTGAGGACGGTCAGTGTTGGAGCCGTAGATCATGTTTGTGGGACTTGCCATACTGGGAAGATCTAAAGCTGAGGCATAATCTCGATGTAATGCACATCGAGAAAAACATCTGTGACAATTTGCTTGGTACTTTCATGAACATACAAGGCAAGACCAAAGACACTGTGAATTCAAGGCTTGATTTGGAAGACATGGGCATAAGACGTGACTTGCATTTGCAGCCTGTTTCAGCTGACTCTTTTGAGATGCCACAGGCGTGGTATACAATGAGTAAACAAGAAAAAATTGCTTTTTGTGAATTCATAAAAGGCTGTGAGGTTTCCGGATGGGTACGCGTCTAACATATCCAAGTGTGTTGCTTCTGATAAGTGCAAGCTTCAAGGGCTGAAGACCCATGACTGTCATATATTGCTTCAAAGGATCTTACCGGCTGGCCTTCGAGGAACAATCCATGAAGACATATATGAAGCGGTTGCTTGAACTTGGAAATTTCTTCGAGAGAGCCGTGCTGCAAAACACCGAAGAGAGATGTCCTGGACAGACTTGAAAAGGAAATCGTAGTTATTCTTTGCAAACTTGAGAAGATCTTCCCCCCATCTTTCTTCGACGTGATGGTGCATTTGGCCATCCATTTACCAAAAGAGGCAAGGCTTAGAGGCCCAGTGCATTACGGTTGGATGTACCCAGTCGAAAGAAGGTTGCTAACATTGAAGCGTTATGTCCGGAACAATGCCAGGCCGGAGGGATCGATTGCCGAAGCATATATTGTTGATGAGTGCCTGACATTTTGCTCGAGATACTTCGACGATGTTGAAACAAGATTCAAAACCGTCCAAGCAGAAATCCGGAGCGGGATGATTCACATATTGGTGATGTGTCTGTTTTCAAACACGGTGTGAAATTTATTGGAGCCTCTCAATATGTGTTTGCTGGTGAGGACTATGACAACATGGTGTGGTATGTGCTCCGAAGTTGCCCCGAGGTTGATCCATACATCGAGTACGTTTCTCTTCATCCCCTTATATAGATAGGTTATTGCAGCCTCTCCAAATAATAATTAGGATCTATTTTCTACGTTGCCATTCCAGCCTGTGCAAACAAGAGTTGAACCAACAAGGTGGTCGGATCAATGTTGATAGATGGCTTGCCAAGAACTTTGCTAGATGGTTTCAGACTCATGTGAGATCTTTAGCTGGTTTATTTCCGAAGATTGGAAAAGTTCATGATATAATTTTGCTGTGTGTGTTACTCACCCCGGTTGATTTTTTGCAGATTGGAAAAATGCGAAATGATGTCTGTCCTGATCTCTATGCTTTGGCGTGCAAACCAGATTTTAGAGTGAGACTATATTCGGCATGTGTTGTTGACAGTGTTCGGTACCATACTGTTGACCGCGAGAAGAACAGGAAGACACAAAATAGTGGAATCGTTTCTGAGGGAGATCATGATGGCAACAGCGATTGACTTCTTTGGTCAGCTCAAATCCATCATCGGATTGCAATACAACTCCGGCGGTGGCGTCCATCGGTCGGTTGTCCTCTTCCGGTGTACTCGGTTTGACCTTGGTGGTAGGAAACCCGGGCTCGACGATGATGGACACTTCAAGAGTGTTAACACGAGAAAAGTTTTGGTACAAGACCGATCCTTTCCTTCGACATCACAAGCAACCAATGTCTTTTATGTGCCGGACACCAAGTTGAAAGGAAAATGGCAAGTTGTGCAGAAATTTCACCATAGACATCTATGGAGTGTAAAAGAAAATGAACGAGGGACCCGGTGTTGTCTGTACTATCATATCAAGATGAAGATTCCAGTCAAGTTCCTGTGCAAGAAAAAGAAGGCACTCGCACGGAGTAGGACGAGAAGTGACCAGGAACGTGTGCTACTTGAAAAAGTCATTGTGGACAAACTGAAGAAACATAGCAAAGAGGTTGTGCCCGAAGAAATCGAGGAGGTTGATCAGACAATGTACCAATATTGCAGCGATGAGGATGATGATGATGATGATGATGGAGGAAATAGGACTAGGAAGCGTCAAGTTTTTGAAGAAGATGAGTAGCAGTTTGTGTTGAATATGTCAGCTATTTGTTCCCAGAATTTGTCAGCTATTTGTTCCCAGAATTTGTGTTGAATATGTCAGCTATTTGTTCCCAGAATTTATGTTGAATATGTCGGCTATTTGTTCCCGAATATGTCGGCTATTTGTTCCCAGAATTTGTGCCCAATTTTTATGTTCAATATTCCCGGAATTTATGTTGAATATGTCAGCCTATTTGTTCCCAGAATTTGTGCCCAATTTTTTGGGGACTCCATGCCCAATTTTTAGGGGAATCCATGCCCAATTTTTTCAATACATGGCTGACGCCGGCGACCATATATGGGCGGCGCCGCCGTGCATGGCTGACGCCGGCGACCATATATGGGCGGCGCCGCCGTGCAAAAGTAGCTGCTACACATTTTCAACAGAACACATTTTCAACTGAACAGAATTGCACACATACATAGCGTAAACATTGTGGCACGAACAGACAAATGGTTGGAATTACAACACAATAACTCTAGCATATACTCTAGCTTCTTCTCCTCCTGACCAACAGATCACTGAATTCACCCTAATTTCAGTTCCTACACATCACCCGTGTACAACGGATGACAAAAGCTACGGATAGCACCCAAACCATGAAGCCTCCCATTTTCTTTGGTTCAGGGTTGCTCTGTTTCCTTGCAGCAAGCAGAAACTTTTCTTCCCGGAGCCTCTCAATTTCTACTCGGAGCCTCTCAATTTCTTCATCTCGATCCCAAACAAGCATCACGCGGATCACGAACTAACTCTTTGTGATGTGCATCCAGCGGATCATCAATCCACTTAAACACTTTACACCCTATTCCACCAGCAATCTGACAGATGAAGAACAAAAGAGGATAAGTAAGCCATAGTAGAAAAGAAACTTCAAAAGACGGCGGGCGAAATTCAGAATGGGGGCGGGGGGGCGTGCTCGAAGACTAACCGAGCGAATTTTGCAGTTCCGGTATCTTCTCCCGAGATTCGGATCACTCCAAGAAATCCATTGCGGCATCTTCTCGCCACAGTCACATACGTCGGCGGGCTCATAATCGAATGGCCGCTGCCGATACGGGATGGGCGTGCCCGGCCGCCGGCGGCGACGCGACGACGCTCCTGACCTAGAAGAACTGCCCGAGCAGGCTGGGAACTGCGCCGCCATGCAACAGATGCACTCGGTCGGAGGGATTTTGGTCGGAGGAGGAACCCTAGCTAGATGCACCTGGTCGGAGGGATTTTGGTCGAGGTGGAGGGATTTTTAAGACAACTGATTAGTCTATCATGTCTATATACATGGACAACCATACTTGTGTCAACAACACTATTGTAGCAAAGCGGTAGGGAGTGGTAGTGCGGCAGCACCAGGTCGAGGGTTCGAGTCCCCGCAAGCGCAATTTTTGCCGGCTATTTCCATCGGGAGCCACTCCAACCCCGGATGGGCCGTCGGGCCAGCAATTCAACCCCGGATGGGCCGTCGGGCCAGCAATTCAACCCCCGGATGGGCCGCCGTGGGGTAGGCCAGCAGCCAGCCAGCCTAGTAGAGGACAGCCCAAAAGAGGAGGATATCACCAGCAGCCCATTAAAATGGTGGACGGCACGAGAGAAAAAAAATAACAAGACGCCTTTGTCCCACAAGTATCGGTTGGTCCTACATGTCAGTTAGTTCAAGCCAGTTGCTTCCAGTGACACGTGTGAGGCGCGTGGGACCCGAAAAGGGACACATAGGAAAAATGGATGACATGGCAGCCAAACACATACCATTGTATTGAGCCAAATGCCAATGACACTATTGATTTGTCGCAATCGGCATTGGAAAAACGTCGTAGGCCACTTAATTTTGCTAATGACGTTTTGACCTAAATTGCCAATGACGTTTTTGCCAATAACGTCACGATTTTCTAGGGTTTTGCCCCCCCGGAGTGGCCAAGGACGGTCAAAGCTAGGAACATCATAAAGCTATGACATTTTGATTTCCAGTCATAAAAAAAACGTCATATTATGGCACATTTCTTGTAGTGAATGGAGCGCGACATAGAGGAACTTTTGATAGGAGAGATTACAAGACACAAGCTTCTGATGGAACCTCGTATCTGTACCAGCAGAATGAAGTACTACAGCTGGCTATGAAAGTTGTTAGGAAAGCAACATGCTCAGAAGAACAGCGGGCAAGAGCAAAAGTTGGTCTGCAGTCACTGTATGACGAACTTGATGCAATGGGTTCGTCAACACCAGATAATGATGAAGATGGTTCAGGCCAGTGCCCAGATATTGATGAGTTTGAGCCTGAAGAAACTCACTTTTGGACAGAAAACCAACAGACATATCCTGATTGTCCTAACCAGCAAGATGATCAGCCTGACAACGATGGTAACAGTATGCCGCAGAGGGTTATACTACCACCACCTAAGTCCAAAACTAAAGGAAGCAGGAATAAAGAACCTGGTGGCTCTAAACCTCTAGGAGCTATGAAGAAAAAGGTGCAGAAGACTGTGAAGAGGGAAGGGAAGAACACTTGCAGTATATGCAAGCTGAAAGCGGGACACAACTCTAGATCTTGTCCAAAAGATCCAAGAGTAATGAAACAACTTGCTGTAAGTAAAATAAAAGCTCCGAGAAGAAAAATGTGTTCAGGGTGTAAAAAATATGGAACTGGCCACAACTCTCTTACTTGCCCTGTAAAAAATGGCTTGAACCTGAAGGGAAAATCGAAGAAGAAGGTGCTAACAAGAACACAACCAAAAAAGAAGCAAAAAGAAGAGGAAGAAGAAGAGGAAGAAGAAGAGAACGAGGAAGAAGAAGAGGAACAAGATGAAGAAGAAGAGGATGACGAGGGAGAGGAAGAAGAAGAAGAAGAGGAAGAAGAAGAAGAAGAAAAAGAAGAAGAAGAGGAAGAAGAAGAAGAAGATGACAAAGCGGAAGACGAGGATGAAGGAAATGAACCAACGCCACCAACACTAAGAAGGAGCACCAGAAATAAGTTAGCATAAAAAATAGAAATAAATTACAATATTGTAATTAAGTTTACTTCCCATTCAGTAGTGATCTGTAAAAATGGAAAAAATGATCTTGGTTTACTCCATTCAGTAATTTGTTTACTACTATCAAAAGTCTTTACATCAGCAACATCAGCAAAAACAGTAAGAAAAAACTAGGAAGTACGATATACATTGATATGAAGTACGAGGTTACTCAAATAGGAAGTTCGTAGTGTGTTAAAAATTACAAAAAATATACAACAAAAATTAAGACCTGGGTAAGCCCGAGACATCAAGTTCTAGCATGAATTATATAAGAAATTACAAAGCTGACATCGAATGGAAGTACAACACGGAAAATTTGATATACGAAGTACACTAATTTATCTTACAGGTAACAACACAAAAAGGAAATTCATTGATGAACGACAAAAGGAAGTACAAAATAGTTGCGAGAGGAAGTACAAGGTTGAACACAAAAGAAGTACAAGTCCCACCCCCGCAAAAAAACTGCACACATACCGGCATGCTTACTGGGCCAGAAAGCCCGACTGGGCCGTTAACTGGCCTGTCAGTTAAAGAAGTACATCCTCAAAACAAAACAAAAGACCAGCAAAAAAAACATATCACACAAGATAGGAAGTACATAACTAAAGTACAAGTAAGTACAAGCTTAATTTAGAAGAATAAAAAGAAAGAATTGTATATATATAACAGATGGATCTGCATGAATACAAGTAAGTACAACAAGTTTACATTCTTGAAACTCCATTAAGAAGTTCATATCATAGCTTTCGTTTTGTAGGGGATACAGAGGAGGATTAAGAAAAAATAGAAGAGGACCAGGAAGTACAAGAGTATAAACAAAAGAAGTACAACTGGAAAAACACAAAAAGTACTAGCTTCGAATCTTCAACTACAGAAAAAAATACATATCGCAAATTATTATATGGGAAAATACAGAAGAAGTACAAAACTAAAATCTGCAGGAAGTACAACACTTCACTCAAAAAAAACACAAAGGCTAATTGAAAAAAGGAAAAACAAAGATATGTATTATAAGAAGTACAGGATAACATCAGTCAAACAGTACAAGCTTACTCAGTACCAAGTACATGATTGATTAGTATGAAGTACACTAATGTTCCAGTACAAAATGAAAAATACTGATGTTCCAATAGGTCAAACTATATTAAATTACAAATATGAATATCAAATTCAAATTATATACGAATATGAAAATTATGTTCCTATGACATCTGGCTAAGCATCATAATAAGCTCTTCTCCTTGGGTAGACAACACGAGAATGTGGAGAAAGGCATTGAATTTCCACTGGCAGATCATGTAGAGGAACCTTGTTGTTGACATGGAACACAGTTGAGTACAAGTACTCTGCCTTCCAATCATCAACGCGAGGCTGCATAAAATAAACAGAAAAAGCAAGAATTATGAAAAAACAAAAATACAGAAATATAAGAAAAAATTACTTCATCTATGAAGATAAAAAACATACATCATCATCTGCAATGTCCAGAACGACTTGGTCACCGTCAAAAGAAGATGCAAACTTCAAACAGTAGTAGCCACACTGGTTGAAACCCTGCTTGGGGACGTGCACATAGTTCGGCTTCTTTGAAACATTGTTCCAATTGGGATGACCACTTTTGGCATAATGTTGTTTGCCATAAACTCCTTCCATGACTAAGGTCAACCTTCGAGCCTGTTTTAACATTGAAATAAAAAAGGAATGACATTAAGCAAAGGGATATTTAACCTAAAAAAATGTCAGAAAATCAAGCAGAAAATTATTAGAACATACAATCTCCTTGACATCTGCAGCATGGAACGAACTCCGAGAAAGTTCTTTGTGGCTACTCCAATCAAACGAATCGAGAACATCAAAGGTTGCACGATACTTGTTCATGACATACAAGACATGATGCTTCTGTTGTGAACCAGGCATCGTCTTACAGTAGGGCATGATGATCTGTTATTAAAAAGTACATAAAAAATAAAATAAAACACATGTGCACAAGTGAAAAAAATACAAATAAAAAGGAAGAACATAGTTAAAACTCAGCAGAAGTGCAGGCAGGTTAGGGCATCAAAGTTTTTATTGAATGTATTACCAGATTTGCAGTCAAGAGATTCTCTGCTGGTTTCAAATAGTCTTGGAAACTCTGCACAGCCCTTACAACATCAAAGTTCTTGCTCACAGTCATGCCGTCCATTTCTAGCAAATACTACACAGAAAAGATTATAGTTAAAACTGTTATGACTATTCAACAAATAACAACTAGCTTATAAAAAGAAAGAAGAGAAACTATATTATTCACCGTAAGAAAGTAGGGAGACAATAGGACACGCGTTCCAGAAGCAAAGACATGATTCTGGGTGGGATCCTCCTTCCATCGGCAGATAATATAGCTCATCATTTCCCCCTCTAACTCCCCAAGATCTCCAAAGGCCTTAGCCAATTCTTTGCCGGTAAATAATGATTCAATATCATCGCCAAACGTATCCTTCCCATGGAAAAATCTACAGTAATTGACGTTGTATAGACACAAAAAACAAAAATCATTACAGAGGGGAAAAAACAGGTCAAAAAAGAAAAGAAAAAGTTCAGGAAAAAACATGTGGTCAGAAGGATCATAAAAAGACATCATACCTTCCATATTTTTCGACTCCATGCTTGCTCAGCATGAAGTCCTTAAGCAGCCTTGCATTTTTAAGCTGATTGAACTCACCAGGCTTTAAAATCTCTACAGATCCACTCCACTTCTTGGGTCTTCTTGGAGCCCTCTTTGTAGTCGTGATATTAGCCGAGTCGACCGAAGGATCCTTTCTCTTCTTAACAGGAGTAAGTACCTTTCCGGACCTAGTCTTTGGGGTAACAAAGTCATCATCGGAGGATATAACTTCGAGCATCCACAACTGTTTTTTCAATAACGGTAGCCTTCCCAAGAACATCGACCAACTTATTCTTCGGAGAATCAAAGGATTTGTTGTCGGTTCTCTTCACAGAATCATCATCTTGACTATCGATGTTAACGACATCAGCTTCAGGGACAAAGGTCTGAGTCTGGCTATCGAAAAGACAGAAATTCTCTTCATCAAGATCAAGAGATTCACCTGCAAACAAAAAGTCAGTTGTAAACTTTTTAAAAAATGTATCTGACACTTATTAAAAATTAACTTTGCATCCAAAAAAACAAGAAAAAATAGGAAGTACAGGAAAATACTGTAAAAACAGAGAAGTACAAGAAGATTAAACAAGAAGTACAACAGATATATATTAGAAGTACAGAAGGTAGAAAGAGGAAGTAAATGCAGGAACCCTACATGAAAAAAGAAACGAACAGGTGAAGAACATGATATGCAAAAAAAAAAGTACTAACCTGGATGATACCCAAACAAACCCACCAGTCCACTTCAAAAATTCCACACGTCGACTAGCTAAAGAGCATGGTTTTCTTTATGTTAGGAATGTCCTTGCATGTAAATTCTGTAAGCGACCTACCATTCCAAGACCCAACGGTATGTAACATAAAGAAACCACAGTCCCGACTGCAGAAAAACAAGATACATCATGACAAGAAAGAACAAAAACATGAAAAAAAGACATATAAATGATGTGCAAAAATTATAGATTAAAAAAATAACACATGTCTCACGCATTGTCCTGCTGCGGTGTACACAAGTACTCTGTCTTCAAGTCATCAATAGTAAGTGGACTGAGAGGGTCTTGCATGTCCCGGGAAGCATCTCGCCCAAAGCTGCTTTATATTCTTCGTCATCTTGTTGAACATGAACCATCCAAGAGGATCTTTGCATGTATACAAAGAATCAATATACTCGGAAAGATCTATCCCTCGATTCAGCGTAACCACAGCGTAATGTCCAACCGCATCTCTAGATTTTGGAGGATCAAAAGTTGGAAAAACAACCTGTAAAAATGGACAATTAATATATAAGAAAGGCATCAGGCAGTAAAATTTATATTATACAAACAAATTTAAAAAGTTTACTCACAATATCATGCCTGTCCATACGCTCAAGTCCAGATTCAGTAAACCAAGACCTCACATTTTTGTCAAAGGATCCGTTCCATATCTTACGCTGAAATGTAAGTAACAGACTTCAAATACCAGGGGAAAAAAAGATAGGTAAGTAACAAAACTACATCATAAGTGTCTGCAACTTACACAAACCCAGAAAGGAACAATAAGCTTGCTGGTGCCCTTGTATTTCTCCCTCATCAGGTGAATGCCAATTTCAGCTACAGTACTTGATAGCATCCCACGCAGGTTAAAGGATTCTGAAACATCCTTAACAGTAGCTTCGCAAAATTTATTACGAAACATCACCTTATTCCTGAAAAATAATAATAAAATAATATTTAATTAAACATGTCAATATGAGAAAGAGTTGCCATAAGAATTGTTGCATAAAAAAATAATATCAACTTACGCTACTTCATCACTGCTTTTTACTTTTGTAACAGAATAGAAAAACTTGTCAATACTTTCTCGAAGTTTTGAAGAATAATTGCGGTACTGAGAGGCTGCAGAAACAAAAGAAATTAAAACATCACGACCTTAAAAAAGAATAAACATAAAATGATATGATTCAAAGATTATAAAAAAATACAGGTTGAAGTGCACAGACTAGAGAAGTACAGGACTACACAGAAAAGAAGTGCAGGTCCATGTGCAAAGAAGTACAAGCTGAAAAAAGTAGAACTAAGTGTACTCAACTACCTAAGCTGTGGGAAGTACAAACACAATTGCCAGGGAAGTACAGGAGCAGAAAATTCATGACTATATATCTGCAAAGCTGCAATCCTTTTCGTGCAAAAGGATGTACATGTAAGGAAGTACAAGCAAGGTAAACAGAAAAGTACATGTAACGTCAAGGTAAAAAACAGAAAGTGAAACAGGAAGTACAAGCAAATCTGCACACTTCTTTTCTATGTTTCCAGAACACAAACTTAATAGACAAAGAAACTGAATTTTTTTGTTTTACAACCCAGGTCCGATAACAAGAACATACATAATCTAACGATATTTTGTTCAAGGTAGTTTACATTTCCCACATCCCCAACACTTGCAAAGCACACCACACAAAAGCAACAAACAAAGCAAATCAAACTACCAAAGCATGAACTTTACGAGGTCTTGCCTAAATCTTGAGATGTCAGAGCTGGCTCCTCAGTTTGTTCAACAGCATTGTCCTCCTGCTTAGAAGGCGCAGCAGCAAATAAAGTGCTTGCTGGCACAAGTTGCAAAACCAAAGGTGAAGGCTCTCGGTCAGGAGCAACAGCAGAAGGGGGCGCGTCAACTTTATAAGTATCCGCTTCGACATTAAGAGTAGCAGTGACAACATCACTCTTGGTAACTTCAGGAATAACAGTAGCAATGGTAACATCAGCTGTAGCAGGAGCATGGACAGAACCAGTATTCAGTCCTTCACCAGTATGAGGACACTTAACACCATCAGGAGCTTCCTGCTCATCAGGAGTTTCAGCACCGTCCTTGCCAGACCAGAGATCATCGATGGCATCCACAAAATTGTCCTTGTCATCCTGACGTACATCCGTAACAGTATTCTCAGCCTCCAAATCATCACATGGAGGAGTATCAGCAGCAGGCAAATATTCATTGGTAGTAGCCTGCATAAAAATAAAATTGAAATAAAGTCATTACAAAAAAATTTGAAAAAAGAAAGCATAAGACAAACATAAAAGAAAAGAAGTTCAGCTTTGCATCTAAAAAGAAGATCAAAATAAAAATACAGAAAATCTCACATCTCCAAGAGATGAATCGGAAGCATCGGCGACAGTAGGAGTACGGGGACGCACAGAAGACACGATCGAGCACGGGGGAAACCAACTGCACAGAAGCAGCGGAAGAAGCAACTGCAGCAGATCGCATCAAGCATCATTCATGGCCTTCAAATATGCCCCAGCCTTTTTCCTCATATGGTTTGCAACGAGCATCCTGGGATGCCTTGAACAGGCACAAACCCTGTCGCATGTGAACAATGCTAGTCTGAAAGTGCACAATGTTTGCAGCCTCCAAATCAAGGGTATCCTTTGCTGCAACTTCATTAAAACAAAGTTTAGGAGGCAAGAAGCCAGCAGTGTAGCTCAGTCGCTTAGCAGATGTAGGTATTTGAAGAGACAGATCATATGCTTTTGAAAGGAGAGCTTCAATATCCCCACAAACATTAACAGTCAAAGACTCCGCTGGAGCACATTGCGCATCCAGAGCAGATCCACTGCTACTACCCGCCAAAAAGGTCTAGAAGACTGAAAAGCTGCAAGAGAAGAGCTACTCCTCTTCGAAGGAGTCAAACGCCCACCAGTCATTCTAGGTACATCATCAAAGAACACAATATCACCACGTGATTTCCACTGCAAACGCACATGAAGATAAAACAATGTTAAAATCAAAAATTGCATGAAACAAAAATAAAAAAAACAAGAATAAAAAGAAGAAAGTGGACTCACCGGTAACTTGCCATAAATCCACGAAGAAGGCTTCCAGTCACCTTCCTTAATACAGTCTAGATCAGAAAGCTTCAAAAGATTGGAAGGGTTCATGAAAAGTGCACGAGGTGTGCGTTTATCCCTAGGATTTAGCTTCCTGTGGTCAATGCAGTCAAGATACATGAGAAGAGGAGCAATGGCACAGCCAGGAATAGCAGCCCAATCTGATTTTGATGCCTGCCAGTCCAAAACAGACTTTCCTAAGCTCATCAACTACAAGTCGGCACAAGTTAAAATCCTTAAGCTTGAGGATATCAAAATCTTCAACCATTGCGGCTTCCCTTGAAACACGAGTAGTATAGCCAGGGCAGATAAATTTGTTATAAAGAACAAGACCGAAAACCTTCAAAGCCAAAGCATCATTGGCTGGGTCTTTCACAAGATTTGCAAGTAACCTCCTAAGATCCTTCGTCTCAATTTGCTTATTCCTGGCATAACCTAACTCAGCCTTTAACCTCATCAAAGCATCATCATGGATACTATCTGAAGGCCTAGGAGGTGAATTCTTGCCAAAAGGAAGCGCAAACAACTTGTGAATTGCATCAAGCATTGATCCGAATAATCTTGGTACCATCTCCAAGATCCAAATTCATCGTGACAGGATCGATATTGTACATCGTAAAGGACATAAGACGTCGATTGATGTTTGTTCTTATCTTGAAATCCCCAATATGACCCAATCCAGCTTCACGAACCAACAGCTTGTGTCTTTCCTCAAGCAAACCAAAGCAGAGAGTTAATTCCTTCAAAGAGCACCTGGCAACATTATTAAACCGCTCCTTTTCATCATCAACCACAAGCGAAGGTTCTGCCTGCCCTCTCCTCCTCTTAACAACCTTATACAAAATTTAAAAGAACATTACATGCATGAGATAGAATCACAAACAGATAATTACAAACAGTACACTGATAAAAAAGAAGTACAAGAGAAAGAACACTTGAAGTACAAGTTATGCAAATGAGGAAGTACTAGCACCAAAAAAAAGAGAGACCATACATATAAACAACTAGAGAGGGCATATAATAAATATGAAAAGAAAGGGAAGTACAAGAGAAGGAACACTTGAAGTACAAGTTATTCAAATGAGGAAGTACTAGCACCAAAAAAAAGAGAGACCATACATATAAACAACTAGAGAAGGCATATAATAAATATGAAAAGAAAGGGAAGTACAAGAGAAGGAACACTTGAAGTACAAGTTATTCAAATGAGGAAGTACTAGCACCAAAAAAAAGAAAGACCATACATATAAACAACTAGAGAAGGCATATAATAAATATGAAAAGAAAGGGAAGTACAAGAGAAGGAACACTTGAAGTACAAGTTATTCAAATGAGGAAGTACTAGCACAAAAAAAAAGACCATACATATAAACAACTAGAGGAGGCATATAATAATATATGAAAAAAACAGGAGATAACCTTAGGAATGTCATCATCAGAAACCTGATGATCCTCAGCCACAAAATCCTCATCTTCTTTAAAACAAACAGTTTTCTTTCTCTTAGGAGCAGATTTTTTCACCGTCTTAGGATTCACCTTCGGCTTATCAACAACACTCTTACCACCAGTATCATCAGCAGGCTTTTTCTTCTTAAAAGCAGAAACCTACAGATACAAAATTATCAAGTAATTAGAAAAGATACAGAGATATCAGGTAAGTTGATAAAAACTAAAATGAAGTGAGATGAGCCTGCTTCCACCTTAGATTTAGCTTGCTTCCCCTTAGCAATAACACCAAGAGGGCTAGCTTTCGCATATTTAGAATATGTGGGCTTTGCCGTGTGCTACCATCAACACTAGACACAAGCAGAGACACGAGGACTTCGCGGGGGTACCAACTATACCAAAGATCGCCCATCCTCTTCTTTCGGACAACACCCCTTTTCCTGTGCGTGGTAACAGGACTGCTAGGAACAACAAGGGACAAATTAATATCAGACGCAGGAACAGCATCTGCATTATCATCGTGAGACGCCCGATCAGCATCTGCATCAGACGCAGAAGCAGCATCTGAGTTATCATCATGGGACGCCACATCAGCATCTGCATCAGACGCAGGAGCAGCATCTTCATTATCATCATGGGACGCCACATCAGCATCTGCATCAGACGCAGGAGCAGACTCGGCATCAACATGAGCCGCCACATCAGCATCTGCATCAGACGCAGGAGCAGACTCAGGATCAACATGAGCCGCCACACTATCATCAATAGTCGCATCGCTATCATCAGGAGCAGCCTCGCTATCATCATGAGCCACCTTGCTCCTCCGTTCCGTACGACTTGCTTCGGGAACAACAGAATATGCTTCTGCGTCATTAGCCGCCTTGCTCCTCGGTTCCCTACGATGGTAAGCTATGGGACCAACATTAGATGCTCCTGCATCATGAATCGCCTTGCTCTTTCGTTCCCTAGCACGCATAATTTTCTGTGCAACCCTTTCTTCCTCAGCAGACAAGCCGGGCTGGAACATCTTCTATCCGAGTAATCGGCTCGGTGCCGTCAACATCCCGAGTATGAGTTAACGACAACTCCAAAGAACCTATATCACCTTCACCTTGCTCGGAACCATCATGAGCAGTACATTCGATCTCCATCTCCATAAGTCTCTTCTACGAAGCAAGTACATCGATGATATCCTTGTCAGTAGTTTCAGTTTGCAAATCTGCATCTGCATTAAAGAAAAAGAAACAAATTAATTACAACAGCAATGAAAAAAAAATTTAATTTCCTAAAATGGTAAAATAAAAGGTAAGGAAGTCCAACAATACATATCAGATAAGTGCAATGCAATTAACTGCATTATTTGCAACTAAAAACAAGGGAAGTACAACTGCTACAAATAAAATACACAGTCTTATTTCTCTTAAGAGCATATATTTTAGTTGTCTTATGATTCACATATCAAAAGAGAACAAGCATGACGATACAAAAATCACAAAAAACAAGACAATGAGCACACAAACAGGGATGATATTAAAAATGATTACCAGATGTAGAAGAGCTTTTCTTAACCTCATCCTCACTTCTAATCCTCACAGTAACATCAGGGAAAACGATAGGAATACCGGCAGCGAGACTTAGTTTGCCATCCATGGCAAACAATTTCGCTTTCTTAATAACTGTAACTTCACCTAAAAAAAGAAATGGGTTCAAACATAGTAAAATGAACAATATAAGATGATAAGTAGAATAGAAACAATCATAACAAGAAAAATGCAAAACAAAACTAGGAGAGAGCAGTACTAAAAATAAAGAACTACAAATAAGAACATACACATGAATCTGGAAAAGAAGTACATGTACTAACATCAGATAAGTACATGTACATGTAGAAACAAAAATAGAAAAAATAAGGAGAATTTCCATTGTCAAAATAACACAAAACAAAAAAAAAGTAAAAATAAACTGCAGTATATGCAACTAAACAAGGGAAGTACAACTGGTACATATAAATAAGTACATGTAACAACAGCACATGACCGAATCTACATGTAGAAAACAAAACCAAAACCAGGTAGAATAATTTCTGTTGTCAGATAACACACATCCATGAGTAAAAAAATAACTGCAGTATATGAAATTAAACAAGGGAAGTACAACTTGTAGCAACAAGTAAGTACATATATGAATACCAGATAAGTATATTTATATGGAGAATGACTGCACAAGCAACGCAAGAATTAACATTGTATAAACTAGTTCGAGATCTAAAGGGAAGCACAACAAGCATGAGGAAACAAAAAAAAAGCATGCAGACAATTTCGCCACAATTAAGTACCACAAAACAAAAACGAAAACATAAAATTACCTTAGGTTTCCTGAGGCAGTGGGGATTTCGGGGCAGGCTCCATGACTAAAAAAATAAAATCGACCTCTCCCAGTCAACGCGGAGATCAGAAGCACATGAACACGAACCCTGCAACCAACCACACATCAAAAAGCAAAAATCAAAACGAATTAGTCCGAGGAGAATGCAGCAGACAAACAAGAAGACACGCTGCGCGATACAAAAGGAAAGAACAAACAAGATCTACAAGCAGGAAACCCTAAGCTATGAACAGTAACCCCTAATCCGGAACACAACCTCACGAGAGCATTCGCGGGAGAAAATTTGAGGGGCCGGAGAAGGATAGACGGAATAGAAGTACCGCGCGAGATAGGGAGGGGCGCGGAGAAGTTGATCATACCGGAAGAAGGCAGCGGCTCCGTCGCCGCAACCGCGCAGCAGTTCCTCTCTGCGACGAGAGACGAGGAAAGCGAAGAGAGAGTGGGGAAGGTGGAGTTACGCCGTGCGGACAGTGCGGAACGGCTGCACAACTTGCAGTTATGATGCAAGAGACGCATACGGACGCCACCGGGCCACAATTAAATGGGCCGAAAATACCAATTCATAACAAATCGGGCCCAGAAAAGCCCGACTGGGCCGTTACCTGGCCTGTCAAACAAATAAGTACAGCCTCAAAAAAAAACAAAAGGCAGCAAAAAGGAAATACAAAGCATAAACGATAAGGAAGTACAGGATACAAGTACAAGTAAGTACAACCTTAATTTACAAGAATACAATTAAAAAAAATATATATCATAGATGACTCTGCAGCAAATAGAAGTACAGGCTTGAAAAAAAAAGTACAAAAACTCATAATATTAAATTATAAAAAGAAATACATCAAATAGAATATCCCATGTAGGATAAAGTGAAGAAGCAGCAAGTACCGAATAAAACTAATAGAAGTACAAGCTCACAACAAAAGAAAAGTACAAACTATGAATCTTGAATTCCAATAACAAAATTACAAAGGGAAGTACAAGAGTATAGGCATAAGTAGTACAGAAGTAAGGGCTACGAAGTACAACTTATATATCTTGATCTGCAGTAACAAAATATATAATAGATTTTATTCGGTACTACTTATGTATGGGGGGGGCCCCCCCCCCCCCCAACCCCCCCTCCCCCACCAGGAAGTACAAGAGTAGAGGCACAAGAAGTACATAAGTAAGAGCTACAAAGTACACCCTATAAATCTTGATCTGCAGTAACAAAATATATATTAGATTTTATGTATGGGGGGGGGGTTTCCCCAACCCCCCCCCCCCTCTCACAAGGAAGTACAAGAATAGAGGCACAAGAAGTACATAAGTAAGAGATACGAAGTACACATTACAAAAAAAAGGAGGACGACGAAGTACAAACATATGAATCTTGATCTTCAACAACAATCAAGATGAACAACCCGGAAGTACAGTTATTGATGGACGGGAAGTACCGCAGTATAAAGAAAAGAAGTACAAGCTCTAAAATCTTGAGTTCCATAAGAATAATAAACCTTTAGTTGCGTGAAAAATGACAACAAACATGATATACTGTAACGAAAATAAAAAAGTACATGTTTGTTCACAAAAAAATAAAATGAAATTTATTAAGGATAAACTCGAATACCGGATTACATTATAAAACTTTATAAAACTAAAGGAATACATTTTGGATAAATTCATAAGGAAAACTAATCAAACTACTTTAAGGTATTCACCAATCCCTGCCACGTTTCTTCTCGGAACGTTTGTAAAGAGAAAAAAATCCTCTCTCGAAAACATCCAAACGCTTATACACCTCGTAGGTCACATATGCATCCCTCGCAGCATATAAAATATGTTCAGGTGGGAGAGGAGGCGCATTAGCCCACATGCTATGCTCCTCCCTACCAAATCCATCTTTCATCTTCATGTAAAATGGATCTATAATGGCTGCAGCAACATCTTTCAGACCTTGAGTCCTCTTCTTGTTGTCCGGGTCTCTCCAAATCATCTGGATGTCCTTGATATTATGGATATAAAACTGAGAACGACCAAGAACATTACGATCTTCAGCAGTGCAGAATCCAGCGAATGTGTACCGGTACCCAAATAGGAAATTATACAACTTCTCACTCCTTTCATCAGCATGGCAAACGTGGTACACCAAAACTTCGATGCCCACACAAAGTTGGATGACAGCGGCCTTCTTCGGATTAATGCTGGATCCTCTAAGTCTGTCATACTCAACATCTATCCCCACAATCTTCCTTTTAGAAGCATCAAGGGTAGATTCAATTGAAGTAAGCCATCCCTCTACTCTGGATGCCGTGTTGGTGTACAACACATTCATCTCGGTTGTGCCATGGCAAGAAAGTTTGTATTCGTGGGAGAAGGGAGTTTTGGCCATTGGGAGACGATAGAAAAGAAGAAAGATCTGATCAAGTTTATGGCTGCGCTCAATGAGAAAGGAACAATTATATAGGCGTGAACAGAATAGAGAAAAACGTGCATAGAAGATAAACATTATCTGATAGAAGTATAGCTAGAACGACCGAGAAGTACGGGTGCGGATACGAAGAAGATCACTATACAAACAACCAACAAAATTATCCATCCGCACAGCTAACAATAAAAAAACACAAAAAAGCAATGGATAAGATAAACCTTATCTAGAAAAACATGAAAATCGCAACAGAAAACAAAGTAAGAACAAACTACAGAGAGCAGAAGTACAACCTCGATACACTGAAAAGTTCAGTTTGCAACATAGATGATCGGTCGATTTGACGAACATGTCGGAATCAAAATCGAAACAAACAAACTATATATGAGTATATCTGGAATTAATAACGATATAACACCTACTATAACTCTATCAAAAAAATAATTCGCGAAAAAAATGATGAACTCATACCCACCCGCATGATCCGACGGCGCACGGAACGCAAACCTGCCAACGGATTCGATCGCGAATTACAGTTCAACTTTTAGTAATTCAATGAGTACTCTAGTATGAATTTGACGGCTAAAAACAAATCAATTTAAAAAAACACAAACAAAAAAGCGAAATCGACTAGAAATCGATGAACTGACAACGGCGGAACTGCTCACCACGGGCAACTACCGAATCAGCGATTCTAGCAAAATTGCAACCAGATTAAACATTTGATTCACTAATATATGCATACTGGTGCGAATGGAACTCGAATTCCATGTTAAAAACGACGATCCAGACGCCAATTTGGATTCGCGGAATAAGTACGCAACGGACATGCCGGCGGATCAATCCGATTCAAAAACTTGTTAAATCTTGTAAAAGTTGTAATGTGTGCGTGCGGATTGGTTTATACTAGCTAGAAAATATAATTACAACACTAGAAAACAACAAACAGATCGATTTCGGGACAGAAACATCGATTCCATGAAGAACACAGAGAATTACGAACGCACACTGCAAAAAAGTTCCGAGGCAGTACAAGCTCGTGTCCAGAGAAGTACGAATCGGTGCTCGGAATATTATTCTGCAACCGGTTGCGTAATAGTGCTGTATATATATATATATATATATATATATATATATATATATATATATATATATATATATATATATATATATAGGTCTGCTATTCTCGAACCCTTTCTGAACTTCCTAGTGCATGGGAGTGAACTTCTCAGCGGAACACTAGAATGTCATGTTTGGGCGGACAGTATTTTAACGTTGATTTTCAAACCGCTTATCGAAATGATACATATTATATACCGTTGGATTTGTATGTAAATTTCGCAACTTACTTATATTCAATGTTTTTCCAAATACTCTATGGTTTGAAACCAATTTTGAATATACAAAACTATGTTTTCACGGATTTTTGCATTTTCCTGCAGTATTTTAGGTTTAGTTTTCAAACGCTTTGTCGGAATGATGTGTATGATATGCCGTTGGAAAGCTGCTGATTAGGCGCATTGTTTTGGTGTACAAAAAATTTCCAAATTTATCACGGTTTATGGACAGATTTAAAAATACGTGATTTTGTTTTCCGATCATCTTAGTTTTCGCACAGTATTTCGGAGTCTAATTTTGAACCACTTGTCCGAATGTTACAAATGATATGGCGCTGGAAAGATATAGCTTAGGCGCAACTTTTTTATGTTGAACATTTTTTCAAATTCTCAACGGTTTAAGTTTAATTTCAGAAATACACAAAATTGGAAATGATGCCGTCACTTATACGTTTTAAAATTTGCTCGTCTAGATTGATTAGGTGTGGCATGACGGCATGTTGGAGTATTAATAGAGTTATATCACTGCTAATTACATGTGGTGTTGTTTGATTTGTGCAACCGGATGCCTTACCAACGATTTCCACGTGTATGATTTCCGCCCAGAAAAATAGAGTACCTGAACTGTCCCGGTTTCACGGAAGTGAACTTCACGACATTTTGTCAGTGAACTTCAAGTCGCGGTATAAACTTTTCATGCATGTTCAAAATTAACTTCTCACACGGTTCAAAGTGAACTTCACAGTTTTATGGCATGAGTTGGACAAGCGAACTTGCATTTTAAATAAAAGCGAACTTCACATTTTTATGCTTATATGTACGAATTAGACAAGCTGCTTATACGTATGAATTAGACAAGCGAACTTGTAGTTTTACGTGCATTAGTTGAACAAGTGAACTTGCATTTTAAATAAAAGATAACTTCATAGTTTTGTACTTATATGCATGTGTTGGACAAGCGAACTTTCATTCTAAATAAAAACGCTCATGTACAAGCGAACTTGCATTTTAAATAAAAGCGAACTTCACGGTTTATACTTATGTGCATGAGTTAGACAAACAAACTTACGTTTTAAATAAAAGCGAACTTCACAGTTTTTCACAGTTTTATGCTTATGTGCATGAGCTGAACATTGCATTTTAAATAAAAACGAACTCCCATGAAAATAAAAAAAAGTGAACTTGTCATACAAATGGAATGAACATGTTTTTTCTAGTTAGCATCACGTAAACAACATTGTAATGCATCTAGCAGACCACACTAAGGCAGGCATTAAAAGAAGCACTTAGAGGACATTTAACTAACACACTGAATTAGTTGTGTGTTTATGCTGCTAACTAGTAAAAAATCCATCTAGCAGAAATAGTCTACAATGAAGTATTAGGAGACGTGAACTTCACGATTAGGACAAGTTAACTCCACGAATTAGTATCAGTAAACTTCACTCAGCCAACAATGTGTCCGTCCTGGTGATTCTCCTGGAGCGGACTCGCCCGCCGCATGACAGTCGGGCTTGACTACGCCATGGACACCGAGGGACCGCCAAGCCACGTCCACTAGCCGGAAGAAGGGCGGGGCTGGCACCACGTTTATGTCCTTGTCCTCTGCAGCATCGCCTTGTCGAGATGGCGGTGCTTAGGTAGGCCTTGCTGTATATGCATGTAATGCTCGGATGATGCGAGTGGACACTTCTCAAGTACCTGGCACCAAACTGATAGAATTAGGTGAACAAAAAATCGAAATATTGGATTATAATGAAGGAACGTAGTTGATCAGCAGACCATAGATTCATATTATGTATCTGTCGCATAAAAGGTGTCAAGTATTTTATGTGTGTCTTGTTGTGAATACACACTGCATAGGATATCATATTTCGAGATGCTCACCAATTACATCGAGAAATACAATGATAAGATGTTCAAAATTTCACAAGAGTTTTTTTATGGAAATTACACAAACTGCTTCTTTTCAACAAACAACTTACTTCTTCTGTCAAAAAATAACTGCCTTCGATGCTCCCAAATAGAGCCACAACGCCAGTGAACTCCACACAATATAAAGGTGAACTTTGCCAAAATTAACTGAAGTCCCAACATCGGACTAATTAAACCTCTTGTAGAAATAAAGTGAACTTTCAAACTATATTGTAGTTCTCTAAGTTTTTTTACTTTGTACTTTTTAAACCTTAACTGTGCATCGCAGAAAATGAACTGCCCAAAAATAATGAACTTGTGCTGGGAATAAGAAGTGAGGGGAACTGAATTACCTAGCTCCAATTAGCAGGAGATGTGAACTACAAAATTTAGGAGAAATGAACTCCATGGATTAGAAAAAATGAGTTCTTCATCTCCACATCTTTATTCCGGTTGTGCACTTGTGTTCGGTTGCTTCATCCAAATGAAATGAAGAGCCTGAATTGAATTGCACTTGTAATAACAACAGCGGGAGGCAGCCGCAAGAACACCCAGCTTGTTGCCATGCTGCTTGTGGGCACTGTTATGGTAGTTAAGTCCTATTAAAAAAAGAAGCGAGCTTCACATGAAAAAAAGGTGTACTGCGCTAATGAAATAATGTGAACTTCAAAAAATAATCCCACAAATCTTATCGGCTTAAAAATTGCAAAGTGGACTTCGAATATTAATTTAGTGAACTTCATGTGTAGCCGGTCAATGAACACATATCATGAATCTACAACTTTACAAACAGTAATCTTCTCCACACATCAATTAAAACACTGTTGTACTGAGATAAATCAACAAAAGAAGTTACGATACTTAATCTCATACTGAGATAAATCAACAAAATAAGTTACTAATTTACGACATATTAGAGGAACTACTATTCCCACATATCAATGTATGTTAACTTCCCGAGTTGGAGTTGTGAACTCCGTGAAATGAAAGTTGCAAATCATTTTTAAGAGCAGATTTTAATATAGTAACTCATTTTTTAAGGACGAAGTTAACTTGCAGAGTGTTCTTCAATCTTTTAGGGACGAAGTTAACTTCAAATGAACTTTGCCAACACTACAATCGAACTTAGATTAAAAATTTGAATTTTCAGATGGAAGTAAATAAACAAGTGCACTCTCTAAATTGAACGAATGAACTTCATAGAGGTCATTTTTTCTTCTATCTTTTTGAACAAGATGCGAACTTCAGGTTTTGAAAATAGTGAACTTCGTGACAACAAAATTGAACTTTTTCCTCGTGGGTGAATTGAAAAATTTTGCTGGAAAAGAATGAATTGTCTTCACTAGAGCAATTGAACTTCGTCCGAAAAATAAAGTGAACTCTCCCGCCAATAAAACGAACTTCGACAAACAAGGAACTAAATAAACAAGTGCACAAACCAATGGATGGACTAAATAAATAAGTAGCAAGAGATGTGAACTTCATGAATTAGGAGAAGTGAACTACAAGTAGCACTATGTTTTAATAACAAATTAAGCATGTCCGAATGGAACTGTTTCAACCAAACAAACTGAAGTTCTCATGCTGGACTAACTAACTCCACGTCAAATAACAATGAACTTCAAAACATGTGTTACAACTACCATTTTTTAGAAGTTAACTCACAAGCTAACCTTGTGGGTGGTCCTGGCAGCTGGGGTTGCTTGCTTAGATAGATGTTTGAATCATCGAGAGCGAGTAGTAAATAATGGAAATTAGCAATACGTGGAAGTATGGTTCTATTTGCTACAAGAACATATATTGCGGACCCACTTAAAGGGAACACTTTTCTCCAAAAAAAAGAGAGGAAGAAGCGCAAATACACTAGCAGTTTTGAGAACAAACAACAGTTTCATTTTCACTGGACCATGAGTGTAGCGCCAAATAAGAGTGAATGGGCTGCCCAGAATAATATAAGTGGGATGCAACACTTTTTACAAAAATATATCCCAGTACCATTATGCAGCTAATTTAGTTTATGTGCACCAGATCGAACGTGAGATGCAATACCGTCTCTCTGAATCTTGGACATGTCGTTGCATACTAGTATGCCCAGATTTTATCCAGTCTTACTTATGCATCCTAGCATGTAGCATGAACCAGCCAGCTTGGTAATTGTAATCGATCGTCAACGGAACAAGCCCAAAAAGTTGATGTATTAGGAACATATAACTTCATGCATCAGGAGAAGTGAACTCGACACATCATAGCAGGGATAGCACGAACCGACGGGACTGAAACTAATCGACACGACGACACCCGAGGTTAACTTCTGAAACTATTTTGTGTGATGTAATCGTCTAAACTTTGGCCAATATGAATAAAGAATACACAATCTGTATTAAAATCTCAGACACACCAACTGCAGTTTATAAGGATTACCATGACCAACATTCTAAGATCAACTACACAAGATGATATGAGCAGTAGGTGGACTCACCGGTTGTCGTCGTGGCTGAGTACTGAATCGCGTGAGGTGAAGTTGTAGTGGAGTTCCTGACGGAGCACGGTGGACACCAGAGTGAGACGCGTAGTGGACTTCCCAATGGAGCTCGTTGGAGGGATCACAAGAGAGGACAGCATGACTGCTTGATTACTCGCATCTGAACATCCATCTCATGTCCCTGATATGCATATGCCTGCACTGCGTATATGCACATGGTTTGTTGTGCCTGGAGGGATCATGCCATCCTTCTTACCATGGATAAATACCTGAAAAGGAACAGCAAAAGCAAGTTAAAATAACCGGCTTTTGTAAACAAAAGGAACCTCTACTTCCTTTTATAGTCAGACACGACACCAGCACATACTTGTACCATATTATTCCCAACCTTTATTCATTTTTTCCATAAAAATGAGAGAACAAATACAGAAAAAGAGAGACGAGAGAACACTATTTCAGCAAAAAACAGCAGTGAGGACAATATACGCCGCACTTCACGGATGCAAGGAGTTGCATTTTAAATAAAAGCAAACTTCACATTTTTGTGCTTATGTGGACAAGCAAAATTGCATTTTAAGTAAAAGCGAACTTGCATTTTAAATAAAAGCTAACTTCACATTTTTGTGCTTGTGTGGACAAGCGAACTTGCATTTTAAATACAGTGGACTTCACATTTTTGCGCTTATGTGGACAAGCGAACTTGCATTTTAAATAAAAGCGAACTTCACGTTTTTGTGTTTATGTGGACAAGCGAACTTGCATTTTAAATAAAAGCGAACTTCACCTTTTTGTGCATATCTGGACAAGCGAACTTGCATTTTAAATAAAAGCGAACTTCACATTTTTGTGCTTATGTGGACAAGCGAGCGTGCATTTTAAATAAAAACGTACTTGAATTTTAAATAAAAGAGAACTTCACATTTTTGTTCTTATGTGGACAAGCAAGCTTGCATTTTAAATAAAAGCGAACTTGCATTTTCAATAAAAGTGAACTTCACTTTATTATGCTTATGTGTACAAGCGAGCTTGCATTTTAAATAAAAGCGTACTTGCATTTTAAATAAAAGTGGACTTCACATTTTTCTGCTTATGTGGCGAACTTTCATTTTAAATAAAAGCTAACTTGCATTTTTTATAAAAGTGAACTTCACTTTTTTATGCTTATGTGGACGAGGGCCTGCTGGTGTCTATGAAACAGCAGTAGTGACCACCTTTACCGAAGGCATTCTGCACACTTAAAGTTCTTTCATCTCTGAAATTCTTCATACTGACCAATTCACTTCATGTTTTCCTGCATGTGGACTGCCTGCCATCGACACTAGATGCAATGAATAAATCGTCCATTAGAGTCCAACATGAACAGGGAGCTCTTTCGAAAAATCCTAAGTGCTATTTTATAGCATCCTTTCACCAACAAATAAAACTCTTCCTAGTTAAGCATAAATCCATTCATCTCCATTAGGCCTATAGATATAATAAAAATCTTTCTAATTTTCTCCTCAGATAATGAACTTTCTGAGACAAAAACAGAAACAGCAAAACCTTTACACATCTACCCATAAGCAAGAAAATCAAGTGAAAACAATCATCTTTCTCTTAAATGGTAATACCCTGCCAGGTTGCATTGACGAGCTTCGCAATTTGTTCCCCGCAATACTTTGCAAACAAAAACAAGCCAGTTAATTACTAGCATACGAATCTAAAACCGTAGATGTACTTTACATGCTTCATAGGCAATGCAGATAAGTGCACATGTATCACTACGTTATAACATCAAGCAATCAGAACTTCAAGTGCCGTACGTGAGCTACTATATTAACATTATTTGAGCACACAGGTATTGCTCATCTGTTTCCGATTCATCCCATCAGAACCAAGAGCTAGCTAGTAAGATAATTTAGCTGAACAAACAGTTGGTGGAGATTCAGAACAAGAAAACGTACCAAACTATATGCAGTTCAGAAGCACCCTCGTACGGGTTCAGTACCCGCGTCGACTGCATTCTTATGCATCAGCACGCATCATGCCGGGAGCAACAGTGGTCCGGTCGAGGTTCCGGCGGCGGTGTAGCAACGAAAATTCAGAGAAGATCTAGGGCCTTCGGTTGGGCCTGTGAACCGCCGCCGGCCATGGAGCTCAAATTGGCGGCCATGGCGTCCTCCTTACGGGTCAGAAAATGGGAGAAGGAGGGGTGGAGAAGGGGGTGGCTAGCCAGGGAAGAGATCTCGCCAGAAGGGGTGGTACGCGGCGTGGTCGACCGAGGCAGGGGTCGTGTGCTAGGTGGTTGGCCGTGGTAGGGAGCTGGCCGGCAGGGGCGACGCGCAGGGTTGCCAATCGATCCAGATTGGGGCTGGAACCAGCAGCGAGGATGGTGGGGAACCCGAGGCCGGTAGAGGCGTGGGGCTGCGGTGGAGTTGGGCCGCCGACGGGGAAGAAGGTGAGGCGGGAGTTCGGCCGCCGCCCGCCGACGGGGAAGAAGGTGGGGCGGGAGTTGGGCCGCCGACGGGGAAGAAGGTGGGGCGGGAGTTGGGCGGTAGTCTGTGGGTGGGGAAAGAGACTGGGGAGGCGTGCGAGAGTTCAGTTACGCGGGGGTGAGTCTGGTTCCAGGCTTCCAGCGTAGAAAGTTTTTGGACCGAGGGGTTCGAGAATAGTTATTCTAGAACCCTCTTAAGGGGGTTCGAGAATAGTTGGGCTCTATATATATATAGGTAAATTAACTGGTGCTCCATAGTGCTCGTGCTCCATCTGTGCTTCCTATATAGGTAAATTAACTTAGGTATGTATACCCTCAGGTATGTGTACTACAAAGCGAAAATACGCGTATCTACGTATGGTGCCCGGGCACCATGGAGCACCAGTTAATTTACCTATATATATATACTTCCTCCTCCCGCCCGCGCGCCGCGCCTACCACCACCCGCCCGCGGGCTGCGCCCACCACCTGCCGCGCGCCCCGGCTGCCACCGCCTCCCACCTCCCGGCCGCGCGCCGCGCCCACCACCTCGCCGCGTGCCCCGGCTGCCGCCGCCTCCCACCTCCCGGCCGCGCGCCGCCTACCACCACCCGCCCGCGCGCCGCGCCCACCACCTGCCGCGCGCCCGGCGGCAGCCCTGCAACCCCGTGCCTCCTCCATGCCGGCGGCAGCCCCCGCATCCCCGCGCCGCCTCCATCCCTGGCTGCTGCGCCCGCATCTCCAGCCGCCTCCCTCCCCTGCCACAGCCCCGAATCTCTGCGTCGCGTCCCGAGATATGCAACATGCCACGGTAGTCTACCACGCCGCCCCAGGGAGTTCACCTCCCGCCCCCTGCGCCCAGCTCCTCCAGCGGCACCCCGACCAGATCGAGAGTACAAAAAATCTCTAGAGTACAAAAAATGAGGAAGTTCACATCTACAAGACTCGATAGTTCACATTTGCAGAACTTGGATGTTCACATACACAAAATCTGTAAATTTATAAAATTCTCCAGATTTCAAAAAATCATGAAGTTCACATCTGCAAGACTTGGAAGTTCACACTCGCAAAAATCAGAAGTTCAATTTTTTTCTAGATTTCAAAAAATGGGAAGTTCATATCTGGCTGAATTAGAAGTTCACTTTCGCATATTGGTGAAGTTCACTTTCGCCGAAGTCAGAAGTTCAGAAGGCTGCTGCATAACTAAACATGAAAAATTGGAAGTTCACTTCAAACGCAATAGAAGTTCACATTATTTTTGGAAGTTCACTTTGAACAAAAAAAAAACACAACTCGGAAGTTCAATTCGAACATGTGGAAGTTCGTAAAATATTTTCAGAAGTTCACTTGCCACCATCAGGAAGTTCACTTACCTCCATATGAAATTTCACTCCCCGTATAGAAGTTCATATATGAAATGAAAGTTCACTCCTTACAATGTTGTGGTCCGTCTGGAAGTTCAGATGCAGATAAGGGGAAGTTCAGATCTGTATCCAGAAAAGTGCAGATGCGACGGAAGTTCGCCATATTTTTTTAAGTTCACTTCAAACTAGACTAAAGTTTCGGAAGTTCGCCTTGTACAATATTGAAGTCCGTCGGGAAGTTCAGATTCAGGGGAGAAGAAGTTCACATCCACAGAAGTTCGCTATAATTTTATTACATGCCTGAAACTTTTATACCGCGATCGGAAGTTCACTAACAGATATAAGGAAGTTCACTTCTATATTCGAGCACCTCATGCACTCTGTTTTTCTGGACGGAAATCATACGCATAAAAATCGTCCGTACAATCACCGATTGCGCAAATCGACCAACTCAACGTACAATTAGCACTAATATAACTCCAATAATACTCCAACATATCGCAATGCCACACCTAATCAATCTAGATGAACCAATTTCGAAATGTTCTTGTGTCGGCGTTATCTTCACTTTTATGTATTTCTGAAATTAAACTAAAACCATTTAGAATTTGGAAAAACATTCAACATGAAAAATATTCACCTAACCAATATCTTTTCAACGCAATATCATTTGGAACATTCCGATAAGTGGTTCGGAAATAAGCCCAAAAACAGTTTGAAAAACCGAGAAGTTCGAAAAAATGTAATCACGTATTTTCAAATCTGCTCTTCTATACCTAATAATAAAGGGAGAAGTGTTTCCATGGTATGGTACGTTTGTTTCCGTCGTCCGTTGTTGAGTTCCGTCGTCCTTCGTAGGTAGCCTGTCCCGCACGCGTTTGCTCGCGACCTATTCGTGTTGGAAACAACTCCATCGTACAGCGCATCCTTTGGGACGTGCGCCCGTCCGTTAGGCACCCGTTTAGGAAAAGGACTCCTCCTCCGATTACCTATATATAGCGACCACGATCAGATCGATCCATCACGAAAACTTCTCATGCCCTCCACAAAGCGATGTCTCCGCTCCATGCACGTCGTCCTGAGCCGCAGCACCGCTGCCGCCATCAAGCTCTCGTCGGTCGCCATGCAGCCGAGATACTCATTGCCATCGACGATGCCGCAAGCCGGGTACAGGACGTCGACGCTGAAACAGATGGCCTCCATGCTGCTCAGCCTGCGGGGAGCGACATCATCGGCGTCTTCTAGACGAGCTCTGGCGACCGCCGCCTTCGTGTTCCCAATGTTGTCCTATATCACTTGCACGTCGCCGATCGTCAACGAGGCTGATGCGAAAAGAGGAGTAGAAGGTGCGGATGACGGCGAACCAAGGACAGGACGCCCCGCCGGTGGGCCGGTGTGGAAAGGCTCCTCGAAACCCCACGACGAGACACCCACGGTGCACACCCCCGATGATAACGCTGCGGCATGCGGTTCCATCTCCTACCAGCCATCACGAATCTGCCGATACGATGGGCTGATCAGCATCATCCCGACGCCGTTGCCTCCTACGTACAGTCCTACCTCGCCGCCTGTAGGTAAGGGTGAAGTGTGCCGGCTTTTTGTGAGACCGTAGTATGGCGTTGCGTGCAGTTTTGAGGGCACTCGGCCGCGGCAGCGGCGCCATTTGAGCATACACCAGGAACAGCATGGTAAAGGTCCTCGCCGTTGGGTAACCCCCGCTGCTGTGGGCTGTGGCATTAGTTTTTATAGATTGGAATTAGATGAATCGTACTTGCTCTGTGCCCTGTGCCCAGCCGCCTGGGAACTGAGCGAGTTTGTTAAGCCACAAAATAGCCTGACGCCTGCTCTGCCGGTTCGACATGTTGCTTCCGCTCCTACTGTTCCCTATACTAGAAAAGCTGGATCGAAAATTAAGGATTTGATTGACTGGTTTTAGTTTTCATTTTTCTCTTCCTTTCTGCAAAAAACCGTGATGCATCTCTCTTGTTCCTCATACCAGGTCGATCTGCTCTATGGAAGGTTAGCCGGAATTTTTTTGTTAGCACAATTATTATTATTACTCTTCTAATTTAGAAGAAACTATCTGCTAGAAAAAAATAAGAAACTATCTGCTAGAAAAAAATACCTCATAAGTTGCACTTATGAGCTATGACTGTTTCGTTCCGATTTATTGAATCAGGTTGCTTCATACAAACATTGATTCTTTAAAGATGGCACATGTAATATTTACATTGCTCGCTTTATCTCTTCATTTACTACATGTTGCTCGATCTCGAGAAGATGAAACATGATTTAATTATATTTTTAAATAGAGAACCAAAAATATATTTTTGTCAGTTGAAATATAGAAGACAACTAAGTTGTTTCTAATTGTATTTTTACATGGAGAAAACACTTATGGTATTATTAATTCTAATCCGTTGCAACGCACGGGCACTTTTCCTAATCTATACCTAATAATAAAGGGAGGATTGTTTCCTTGGTCCAACACTTTTTGGACCGATTTACCCTCCCACCAAATCACATACAACGCACTATTGCCACCAAACCGTTTTATTCTTTTTGATTGACTGAGTTCACGACCGACACGATTCAGAGTTCACGACGGACACGTTGGTTCGCAGCTGCCTCTACAAGATCACGCGGCCTCCTGCAGTCCTGCCCGATTCCTGAATCCAACATTGCCCTACTGAATTGAAAGCTAGGTTCCGCCGTGACCCATGACGCTCCTCCGGGGACCGTCCGCCAACCGTCGCCGCTCAACACCTCCGCCCCACTTGCGCAACTCTGTGTCCGCAGTGCCGGCCGTCCTCGTAGCCATCAAGGACTCGCTCGAGCTCGAGGAATCCATGGCCACGATCGAAGTTCGCGCCAAAGACGAGCCCAATGTGTGCGCCATGAGGAGGCCAGGGAGAAGGCCGTGAGGATCTCATAATCCACGCCGTCTCACTCTTCACATAGAGGATTGCCGCGCGCGTCCTCCATCTCCCGCTGCCGACACCCAGTCCACGCGCCGCATGGGGCCTCTGCCCTCCGCCGTTCTATCGGCCCCCTATCGCCACCGTCCGGTGCCCCTCTTCTGCCTCCTCTCGGCAGCAGCCTGAGGTGCCCCCGCAGTCGCGTGGTTGATGTGGCACCGCTCAGACACAGCGCGGCGTGCCTACGTGATCCATCTTCGCATTGTTATTTGTGCCGTATAATCGATCGATCAATCGATCCAAAACAATTAGGACTAGCACAAGTTCATGGTGATAGCGGCGGAAAAGACGGGTCCTACGCACGGTAGCACGGGATGGTGGTCGTCCGCGGCAGGCACTAGCTCATCATCCTTGATTACAACGCAAGGCGAACGCTCGGCGTCGGCTACACCATGAGATCGGTTTCACCTGGTGTCTCGCCGCTTCGACACTAGCCTGACAAAAGCACGAGGCTTAACCTGATATGAATCGATCTCCTTGGAGCGTTGCTCTTGCGTTGTGCCCAAGGTGACCTGGTGGCGGCAGCGGGGTTGTGAGCTGGATGGTAGCTGTGCCGGTCACCGAGGGTCTAGCAGCGTCTCGTGGGGTGCATATTGACCGACGCGAGATCGTCTTGTCCGTGGGGTCCGGTTTCAGGCAATGAGCGATGAATAAATTTGACAAAATAGTACACACGAGGAGGAGCCAGCGCAACAACCAGGGATTCTGCATATTCAATCCGAGATACGGCCAAGGTGATATTGAAGGGATTGCTTCTACTAGCGACACATTTGCTGATCGAAACGGGTCGGACTTTTTGTAAACCATCTGTGATCTGTCGTCTAGAGTACTGCAGGTCTTCGGCGCAAAGCACTCATCGAGATTTATTATCGAGCAATCCATCAGGTGGCTAGCCAGCCCTAGCTTTATCTTTGCGGTCCTTCACGAAAAGTAATCATCAAGGAGCCTTAATACGGAGTATATAGCTTTGTACATCGCTGGATGAGCCATTATCTTTTTTATAATAATTTTGAACTCTGATGTGTTTTATATTAAATTGCTGATTTTCATTGTACTAATGGTATTGCGATATTACATTTTTTAGCACATAAGTTAATTATTGCACCTTTTGGCATACACTTCAATTAAAAAATTATAATTTTATTGTTCTTGAGATAATATGTGGCTATTTTCTTTATAGGCATATGAATTGTATTTGCATGTGTGGTAAAATACTTCAATATCATTTATTTTACTTAAGGTGGCCGTAGCAACGCACGGGTTTTGTCCTAGTAAAATATAAAGAATTTAGAAAAAAATTCATCATGAAAAAGGTGCGCCTAGTCAGCACCTTTCCAACGGCGTATCATACGCATCATTCCGATAAACGGTTTGAAAACTGGAACCCCAAAACTGTACATAAATAGAGAAATCCACGAAAACATCGTTTTGTATATTTCAAATTAGTTTTAATCAATATAGAATTTGGGAAAACAATGAACACTAAAAAGTTGCGAAATTTCCGTGCGAATCCAACGGTATATTATACGCATCAATCCGATAAGCGGTTTGAAAATCATCATGAAAATACTGTCCGCACGTACATGCAATTCGGGTATTCCGTCGAGAAGTTCACTAGGAAAACACCCGGAAGTTCAGAAAGGGTTCGAGAATAGTTATTCTCGAACCAGTTCAATATATATATACATACATACATACATATATATATATTGAACTGGTTCGAGAAATATATATATATATATATATATATATATATATATATATATATATATATATATATATATATATATATATATATATATATATATATATATATATATATAGGGTTGCACTATTCGAAACCGGTGCTCGGAATAATATTCCGAGCACCACCGGACCCTATATAAGGTTTATGGCCGAACAGCCCCGCTCCGACCGAGCCCTCCCCGCCCCGACCAAAATCCACCTGCCTCGATCCCGCCCCGCTTCCACCCCGTCCTCCGCCGCCACCCCGCGCCCCCCCCCCCCCCCCCCCCGTCTCCGCCCCGCCTCCCGCCTCCCGGCGCCGTCGCGCGGCGACCGAGCTCGCGCGGCGACCGATCTCTCGCGGAGCGACCGATCTCGCGCGGAGCACACGGGATCTTCTTCTCCGGCGAGCCAACTTCTTCTCCGGCCGAATTCTTCTCTGGCGCGCCCCCCTCTTCTCCGGCGAGTCTCTTGAGGGATCCTTCTCTGCATCCTTCTCTGCAAATTCAAGAAATCCAAGCAAATGGATCCTCCAAAATCTAAGAAGATGCAGATTCGACGGAAAAGAGTTGAAGATGTCGTTCCTACAAGATCTTCACCTCGATTTGCTCACAAATCTACTTTGCTCTCAGATAAAATAAGGGAAACTTGCATATCTGCAGCAGTTACACCTTTGAAACGAAGTACATCTGAACAAAATGAGGTGAGACAATGTTGTACAGCTAGAAACTATAATCTTGAACTTCTCAGTGTACTTCTCTGCTTGTACTTGTCGAATATTGAAATTGTACTTATTCTGTATGCTTATTGTACTTCTCTGCTTCTACTGCAACTCCAATACTTCTCTTTGAACTTAGTAATCCTTTTGACCTGTACTTCTCTGTTTGGCTAGTTGAACTTAGCAAATTGAACTTAGTAATGCCTGTGTCCTGTACTTCTCTGTTTCAGCACATGAACTTTAGTAAAAAATTGAACTTAGTAATGCCTGTGTAGTGTACTTCTCTGTTTTGCTAGTTGTACTTAGTAATCCCTATGACCTGCACTTCCCTGTTTTGCTAGTTGTACTTAGTAATCCCTATGACCTGCACTTCCCTATTTTCCTAGTTGAACTTAGTAATCCCTATGACCTGCACTTCCTGTTTTGCTAGTTGTACTTAGTAATGCCTGTGTAGTGTACTTCTCTGTTTTGCTAGTTGTACTTAGTAATCCTTTTGACCTGCACTTCCCTATTTTGCTAGTTGAACTTAGTAATCCCTATGACCTGCACTTCCTGTTTTGCTAGTTGTACTTAGTAATGCCTGTGTAGTGTACTTCTCTGTTTTGCTAGTTGTACTTAGTAATCCTTTTGACCTGTACTTAGCAAATTCAACTTAGCAAATTGCACTTAGTAATGCCTGTGTCCTGTACTTCTCTGTTTCAGCACATGAACTTTAGTAAAAAATAGTACTTAGTAATGCCTGTGTACTGTACTTCTCTGTTTTGCTAGTTGTACTTAGTAATCCCTATGACCTGCACTTCTCTGTTTTGCTAGTTGAACTTAGCTCTTGAGCTTAGTAAATCTTTTTGTCCTGTACTTATCTATTATTCTAGTTGTACTTAGTAACCTCTGAGTGTTGTATTTAGTTATCTTGTACTGCTAATGTTGGTTATATTGTACTTCTCTTTCTCCATAATAGTACTTCTCTTTTTTTCATGAACTAGTTATTTGATCCAAGTTATAATTGTGATATGTGTACTGCCATTTCTAATTCGAATAAATCTCTGATATTCTACTATCGCAGGATGAATCAATGGCTAGACGGAAAAAAAGAAGTGAGGTTGTGCTTGATCCAAAACCTCTACAGTGGGTTACTCCTGAAATTCCATGCAACTTCTTTGTCACTGGCTACTCACCTTTTACAAATGGATTGGACTCAGACATGTATAGTCCAGAAACAAATTGTGATACGAAAAAAAGTGTTGAAACAGAAACAACGTCACAATTTCCTTACAATCCAGGGCCTGCTGTGCCACCACATATCCTGGATATTGCACGTGTCCTATCAACTAGACGACATGCTAGAAAGGTTACTGAGGTTGGTGCTACACATCCTCCAGATCAACATAATTCTAGTGCCTACAAAATGACTAGTAGGGAACCAGAAGTACCTGACCCAGCAGCACATTCATCCTCTGGAATTCCTCCTCCACGTGCACCTGTACGTCCATCATCCTCTGGATTTCCTCCTCCACGTGCACATGTACGTCCATCATCCTCTGGATTTCCTCCTCAACGTGCACCTGTACATCCCTCATCCTCTGGATTTCCTCCTCCACGTGCACATGTATATCCCTCATCCTCTGGATTTCCTCCTCCACGTGCACCTGTACGACCCTCGTCCTCTGGATTGCCTCCTCGTGACCCCGTACGACCCTCGTCATCTAGATTACCACGCCGTGACCCGTCAGATCCATTGTTACACAAATCATTGGTGACACCGCCTTGCCCAATACTCCCTGAAGAAGAAGCAGATACCCCAGTGGAGCAACGTCGCTACAGCCATGTGAGTACATTTCACTACTAGGAAAAGGCCTAGCCGTAAGATTGACATCAGTGGCGCACCATGGTGGCCGTGCGCCACTACTACTTAGCAGTGGCGCACCAAAAAATGGTGGGCCACTGTTACAAATGTAGTAGTGGCGCACCTTGTTTGTGGTGCGCCATTGCTAAATGCGGCAGGAGGTCAGCTCCTACCCCAACCTAATAGTGGCGCACGTCTGAGTGGTGCGCCACTGCTGCTTCGCTTACCTATGGCGCACGACGTCGTGGTGCGCCACTGCTAGGAGGTGACCAGGGCACCTTTAGAGATGAGGTCCATAGCAATGGCGCACTTCCGTGGTGCGCCACTAGTAGCTATGGCGCACCACCAACAGGGTGCGCCACTGCTAAGTTGGGCAGGGCGCGTGGTGCGAGTACCAGGTGAGCGGTGGCGCATCACATAGCGAGTGCGCCATTGATATCTCACCCTAGCGAGTGGCGCACGGCTAGGTGGTGCGCCACCGCTAACCCGGGACCATTTCCCGCTTTTAACCCCTCCACTCACATGTGCCACCCACTTTCCCCAAACACTCTCCCACCAAATCTGGATCCGGTCGTGTTGCCCCTCCTTCCCACCTCATTTTCACCTCTTCATTCACCAAAATTAAGTTGGTAAACTTAATTTTCTTCATAGGTAAGTAATGGTGAAGCTTTCTTAGCTCAATACCCTACTCAATCTCAACTTTTTACCTCATCCAACACTCTAGGTCTCGCCGTATCGGTAACTTTATTGGTTTTATGCTTTGTGTGTGACCGGTTCCGATATGATCGTCTTGCACACACGTCACGTACACGTGTGTGTGCACATATGTTATGTGCGAAGCTCGATGATCATGTGTGTTGTGCGCATGCGCGAAAAGCGTCACGTGCATGTGTGTTGTATGCGAAGCCTCCGGATCCACATGTGTTGTATATGCGAAGCCTCCACACATGTGTTGCATGTGTTTTTGTTTGCAGGGATTTGAAATGCGATGGAGTTGCCAATATTTTGCCGAAACGTTGATTCATTTCCGTTTCGGCGAATGTTGGGCATACTACGCATATACATATGTCCTATTTTTAGGGAAGGTCATGCCAAAAATTTCTTTTGGTATGCTAAGATATCCATTTTCTCTATACCCGCAGGCGACCATGGTCCGCATGATGAGCGAAGGCGTTGTGGCTAGGTTTTTGAAAGCCGCGATAGCCGAGATGATTAGAAATAACCAAAAGGAGATAAGATGTCCGTGTCGAAGATGCAAGCTGACGAGCCTTATGGACCCTAAAGCCGATATGGTGCGGGACCACCTTCTCATGCGTGGTTTCATGGATGGCTATCGGTGGGAAGGCGACGAAGATGATTATGAATTTGTCCATGGGATTTCAACAACAAATAAGGAAGGAGGTGATCAGGATGTAGAAGATCCCGGAGATGATCATGATCACAATGTAGGAGATCCTGGACCTGATGATGAGGAAGATAAAGATGGAGGTCATCATGACGATCATGAAGATGAAGACGATGGACCATCGTCGATGGACTGGGTGCAGGACCCTTATCTTCAAGAGCTGCTTCTCAGCGTACGAGTAACGCAAGAGCTGCCGCCCGAGAGAAAGCCAAGATGGATCAACTGGAGGTAGACGCGGTTACTCCATTGTATGAAGGATGCAGGCCGGAGGATACCCGCCTAAAAGTAACGCTCATGGCTCTGGAGATAAAGGTAAAGCACAGAATGACGGACACATCCTTCAACGACAACATGTTATTCTGGCAGGAACGTCTTCCCAAAGGTAACACGTGTCCGACTAGTATCGAGGAGGCCAAGAAAATCGTGTGTCCTCTGGATTTACCGCATGTGAAATACCATGTGTGCTTGAACGATTGCATCATTTATCGGAACGAGCACGCGGAGTGTACCATATGTCCGGTGTGCGGCGTCAGTCGGTACAAGAAGGGGGAGAAAGCTCCTCGGAAGGTGGTGTGGTACTTTCCGATCACTCCTCGTCTGCAGCGGTATTTCGTGGATCCTAAGCAAGCAAAGCTAATGCGCTGGCACGCGGAGATGAGGAAGGGAGAAGATGACGCAGATGATCCGAAGAAAAAGAAAAAGGACAGGATGTTGAGACACCCTTCGGATGCTAGCCAGTGGAATGCGTTGAACCTCGAGTACCCAGAATTTGGGGACGATCCTAGGAACATAAGGCTGGGCGCGAGCACCGATGGAGTCAATCCGTTTGGCAGCCAGAGCAGCACGCATAGCACCTGGCCCGTGTTTGTGTGGATGTACAACCTCCCCCCTGGTTGTGCATGAAGAGGAAGTACATTCAAATGAGTATGCTAATTGAAGGGCCGAAACAACCAGGGAACGACATCAATCTGTATATGGGGCTTCTGAAAGAGGAGCTAGCCACGCTATGGGACGCGCCTGCCAACACGTGGGATGCCGCCGCAGAAGAATATTTCCCTATGAGAGCCGCGTTGCTCACGACGGTGCACGACTTTCTCGGTTACGGATATGTCGCGGGGCAGGTGGTCCACGGATTCAATGCATGTGTCAGGTGCATGGACGACACAACGTACCGCCAGCTAGATAGAGATCCTGGGTCCTCGAAAACAGTGTTCATGGGACATCGAAGGTGGCTTCGCGAGGACGACCCATGGAGGAAACGCAAGGATCTGTTCGATGGTCAAGATGAACCACGAAGACGGCCACGTACGAGAAGCGGCGAGCAAATAGACGAGCTATTGAAAAATTGGAAAGAGTGCCCACCGCCGGGAAAGAAGCGAAAGGCGCCGGAGCCGCTGCTTAAGGTATGGAAGACGAGGTCTGTTTTCTAGGACTTGCCGTACTCGGAAGATCCTCCGTGTGCCTCACAGCCTTGATGTCATGCACATCACGAAGAACGTGTGCGAGAGTCCGCTTGGTACCCTCCTCAACATGCCAGAGAAGACCAAAGATGGGCCGAAAGCAAGGTACGACTTGCAATCAATTGGGATCAGGGAGGAGCTTCACGCGGGACGCCCTAATGATGATGATGATGATGATGACGATGACGATGATGAGGCGGAGGACACGCAAAGTCGTCGCAAGGGCAAAAAGGCCAAAAAGATCGAATATTACTGCCCCCGTGTGCTTCACTCTAAGTCAGAAGGAGATCGAGCAGTTTTCGACTGTCTCCTAGGAGTAAAACTTCCTTACGGTTACGCGGGGAAGATAAGCAGGTACCTAGACAAAGCGAAGCAGAGGTTCAGCGGGATGAAGTCTCACGACTGTCACGTGCTGATGACGCAGATACTTCCGGTTGCAATCCGTGGGATCATGGACGCGCACGTCCGTGAAACGCTTTTTGGCCTATGCAACTTTTTCGACGTCATCTCTCGGAAGTCTGTTGGCGTGAGGCAACTTAGAAGGCTACGGGAAGAGATCGTGGTGATACTTGTGCGAGCTTGAGATGTACTTCCCGCCCGCATTCTTCGACGTTATGGTGCATCTGCTGGTACATATCGTGGAGGATATCATCCAAGTGGGGCCGACGTTCCTGCACAGCATGATGCCGTTCGAAAGGATGAATGGTGTCATCAAAGGGTACGTTCGCAACAGGGCACGTCCAGACGGAAGCATAGCCAAGGGCTTTCTGACCGAAGAGTGCATCTCCTTCTGCACGAGTTATCTAGAAATCGAGAATCTCGTCGGTCTACCCGTAAACAGGCACCTCGGGAAGCTCGCTGGATGGGGTCACCGCGAGGGTAGCCGCGAAATGCATGTCGACTTCAAGGGTCGAATCGCCGACTTTGAAAGAGCAAACCTAGTCGCGCTACAACACATAGACGTGGTCGATCCTTGGGTGGTAGAGCACAAAACCTTCATCGCCACGACGTACAATGATCGGGGCCAACGAGAGGACGGACAGAGATATAATCAAAGAGCACAACTCAACCTTCACGCGGTGGTTCAAGGACAAGATGCTGACGTACCCTATAGACGAGGATTCTTCTGCGGAAGAAAAACGCATCTTCGCCTTGTCACGGGCGCCGAACACAACCCGATGACATTTCAGGCGTACGATATCAACGTCTACACATTCTACACCGAGGAAAAGGACATGAAGAGCGATTATCAGAACTCCGGGGTAACGATGGAGTCCTACACCGGTGACATCAAGCAGAGATACTACGGAAAGTTCGAGGAGATCTGGGAGCTGAGCTACGCCGAAGAGAATGTGCCGATGTTCCGTGTCAGGTGGGCCAAGAACGTCGTAAAAGAAGACCGACATTTCACCACCATGGTTATACCCGAAGCCAAATCCAAGACAGCGGGCGCAAAGGTCACCGCGAAATATGAGCCATGGGTACTAGCTTCCCAAGTGGACCAATGCTTCTTCATTACCGACCCGCAAAAGCCCAGCCGTTGTCGTGAGGAGAGGCAAAAGGAGCATCATCGGAATGGATGGAGCCGCCAACGAGCTAGACTTTGACCAGTACGGCGATCCGAAGATGGAAGATGATGACGACGATGATGAAGAACCATACACAACAAGAAGAAGCAGGACCACCCTACCTAAAGGCCGTCCATTCAAGAGAAGAAGTCTAGGAGTTCCGGGGCTAAATTATTCAACCGCGAGAAAGAAGGGCAAGAAGATTGTGAAAAGATAATTATGTATCATTTACTTGTATGAATAATGGATGTCATATTATTAATCTACACATTGTACCGATCAAAATAGACATATAATTTATATTTTTGGATATTTTCTAGATTCTATAGTATTTTAAATACTCTACATAATTATAATTATTTATGCCTTTTATTTTGGTGTATTGTGCTATTTTGGATGTTTATTATAGTGTTAAATCAATTTAAAAAGAAAATGAAAAAAAATGGGGCCGCCAGGGTTCGAACCTGGCCGGCAAGGTTTGGCACAAACCAACCAGGGACAGAGCCAGTACGGTACTAATCGGAATATGTCAAATCCCCACGCGTTTTTCTTTTGACCTAGACATAAAGTGGTAGTGGCGCACCCCTAGAGGTGCGCTATTGCTAAGCCACATAGTGGCGCACCACTAGAGGTGCGCTATTGCTAAGAGTGTCTGGGACTTAGCCGAAATTCCCCCGGCCGTCCCGACCACATCCTCCATTGCCCATTCTTCCCCAGTACAATCTCGATCCACGGTGCCCCCTCTCTGACGCCGGCGGCCGCCCCTCCCCTAGGCGACGCGAGCGAACAGACCCCGGCGGCGTCGCGCAGGTACCCCTCGATTCACCTCCCCGCCGGCGGCCGCCTCCCCCTCGATTCACTGCCACCCCGGCGACGCCCTCCTCTCCTCGCCACCCCGGCCCGACAGGTACCTCCTCCCTCTTCCCTGCGTCTCCCTCCGCCCGCCGTCTTCTTTTTCGGGGCCCCACCCACGTTCCTACGCCACGGTAGCGACAAATAGAGCGACATCGGTAGGGTTCCTGCGCCGCCGCCGCCGCCGTCCACGCGCTGATGCCACCTCCGCTGTCCCTGCTCCTTGCCGCCCAACTCCGCCGTACAGCGTCACCCCCGCCTGACTCCGCCTTCCCCGTCATCCGCGCGCCGCCTCGCTCAACTCCACCATTCCAAGTTGTCCTTCCTCCCCAATTGTTGTTCTTGAGTACACAGTGCCGGCTAGGGCGCGTGAGCTCGAGGCCGGTAAGCACCTGCCGCTGGCGCCGTCCAACCAAGGGTCCGTGTTCTTCAAGGCCACCACCGAGCACACCCTCGCCCTTGGCAGATCGGGTTGAAGGAGTTCGACTCCATGGCATGCAGCAGCAGCCACAGTACTTTGGGGATCCAACATTAGAGATTACAAATTCGATTTTGGTCAGATCTGATGCATCGTGTGTGATTTTTCTGTTCTACTTCGTGGGATTTTTCCTTGAATATTCACATTTGGAGTGTACATTTGCTCTTGTTTAATTGTTTGTCTCTTCCAGATTGGATCACGGTTAAATTTTGTGAAAAAACTAACATACTTTTTTTGTTTTGAAACTACTATGAATTACTGTGTGTTATTTATGTACATTGGGTATGATGTATGTAGAGAGTGAGAGAGAGTTATTGTAACAAGTGTAAAAAAAATTCAGTAATCATGATGCATATGTGTTTGCTAGCTTGCTACTGCTAGTTGCTATGTGCCCATTGGCAAACCTTCAAAATGCCAAGTGGTTTGTGATCATGATGAATGTATCATGATGCATATGTGTTTGCTAGCTTGCTACTGCTAGTTGCTATGTGCTTGCTACTTGCTAGTTGCTAGGTTGTTAATTGCTAGGTACCTCCTCTGCTGCTGCTCGGTGCTCCCCCTCGAGCCGGTGCTACTCCTGCTGCTGCTTGCTGCTTGGTGGTGCTGCTTGGTGGTGCTGCTGCTTGATGCTGCTGTTAGGTGCTGCTGCTGTTAGGCTGTTAGGTGCTGTTAGGTGCTGAACTGAAATTCATATTAGGCTGTTAGTTGATCTGTCTACGAAAAAAAATGTTCCTTGTTAGCATGGTGAGGTGCTGCTAGGTGAGGTGCTGCTAGGTGCATTGGCTTAATTTGAAGGAAAAACATATAGATAAATGGCTATGTGCACCGACCAGTGAGCATTTCCTTCATAAAAAAAATAAAGAGCTACCCTTTTAGAGTGAAATAGGCCAAATCTAAACGAACTTGTTAGCAGTTTCATTTAGTTTAGGTGGCAGTAGCAAATTTAGGTTTAGGAAATTTAGGTTTAGGTGGCAGTAGCAAATTTAGGTTTAGGAAATTTAGGTTTAGGTGGCAGTAGCTTAGGTTCATCCACTGCTGCTGCTACCTAGTTGCTCCTCAGTAGCTTAGGTTCATCCACTGTGCTATGTGCTTGCTTGTTGCTGCTCCTATGTGCTTGCTTGTTGCTGCTGCTATTTTGGGAAGTCTATGGTTTTCCCTTACAACATACTACTGCTGATTTAACTGCAAAAGAATTAGTAATGAAGAAGAAGCATGGCACTATATTGATGCTCACAGTGTTCATTTTGATGTTTACAGCACTAGTTGTTGCACGCCGCGCCGCCCTGACCTCCACGCGCACCTTGGAGCAGCAGCTGGAGAAGCACGCCGCGCCGCCCTCGACCGCTGACGCCGCCGCAGAGGACCGCCGCCGCACTTGCAGACAGGTAGCTTGTTGTTGATGCATGCTGCTAGCTAGTTGCTGCTGCTAGCTGTTGATGCATGCTGCTAGCTGCTGCTGCTACTAGCTGCTGCTAGCTTGCTGCTGCTTGCTGTTGATGCATGCTGCTAGCTGCTGCTGCTACTAGCTGCTGTTGCTGCTGCTGCTAGCTGCTGCTGCTTGCTGTTGATGCTGCTGGTGTATATGGTGTCATATTCTTGTGCATGTGCCATGGTGCTCAGCTGGTGTATATGAGGAACAATTGTACATGTGCCATGGTGCTCAGCTGGTGTATATGGTGACATATTCTTGTGCAGGGATCGACAGAGTTGCCCATTATCGCCGAAATGTTGATTCATTTCCGTTTCGGCGAAAATGGGGCACTCATCTCTACTACTTATAAAGGCACGAAGTTGCGTTGGAAAATAAGATCTCGGCCATCTATTCACGTATATCAAACGGTCCATATTCATTTATTCTCCCCACCTCTTCACCCGAAAATTACGTAGCCTTCCATCCCTCCCGCGTCATCTCTGCACCGCCTAGGACGCCCACAACCCCACGTCCCCATCCGCACGAGAAAAACTGAAATCGAAAGCAGCGGGATCTCGCCCTCCTCATGCCCTCGCGCTCGAGGGCGCTGCTCCTGCGCCTCCACGCATGCCTGCCCACGTCTGCTGCACTTCGTCGTGGATGGCGGTGCTCATACTCTTCGTCTGTCGACTGCCTACCGTCGCCTTGCCCCAACCGCGATTTTTCCAGCCGACGCCTCGCGGTGTCCCTCCCTCCAAGCTTCCAGGACTGGTCTCAGGTATCTCCTTGTTCCCATGTCCCCGCCGCCGCTTATTCATCGCCTTCTGCCCCCGATATCTGATGACTTCTGATTTCTGACCCAAGGTCGGTGCCCTCAGCTCTTGTAGTAGATTTCGCTGCCCCCGATGGTCACATCGCGGCGCTTTGTGGAGCAGAATCTTGACGTGAGGAAGAGGTACGAGATGGGGAGGAGGGGGAGACGGAGTTGTACGTCTGGAACGGGTGGACGCCGAGGAGGAGAGATGGCTCTCGATGTTGCCAAGATGGATCACCTGATGATTGCCCTAATCTCTCGCATCTCTGGAGGTAGACCGTGAATTGATGGGCCAGGCCATGGTGGGTATGCGTATTGAGAATCATCAGCTTATGCTTCTTCCGCAGATTGCTTGTTTAACTCTGATTTTTCAATATTTTCTATCAAGATTGAAAGATCAATGAGACTATTTAGGAAGCCACGAAACAGATGATTAGTAAGTCTGTTGTTCTCACCGATACTGTCAAGATAATTCTTCAGTCTATGTTTTTCACATGTTTGTGCATATCAGTTCCCTTTTTGATGGGGAACGCTCGAACATATCTTGCTCCTACGTACTATCTCTTATTAAAAGTTTGATTAGATAAAATTTTGGAATGTGATACTTATCTGCTCATTGGTTCTTTTTTTTCCTTTGTCATTTTCTTGTGGTAACCTGTATGGATTCGAGGTATATTAAGATTGATTACTTAACTCGGTGTTTCTTTGTGTAGTGCAGTACTTTCAGTAGTATTAGCACAGGAGGGCTGGAACAGGATTTGGGAAATGGAGTAGGAGCCGGTGAGGAGATGCTACTTGAGGTAATTGTTCTTCCAATAGTTACCGTGTGCAATTATGTCAACTTGTTGAAACGGGCCTGCAGGAATTCAAGTTGATATATCTTAGTACTGGAATATTGTCTCTCGTGTGATAAACAGTGGTGATGCATGGATGATGTACAGCCTTGACAATAATAAGGTCAAATAAATCTTTCATTTTGTTTGTCTGGCTCTGGAGTTATATGAATATTGGACATATATATATGCAGGTCTGACTTTTTTTTTTCCATAGAGGGCAGATGTGTTCTTTTCATAATGGTTAAGGACACAGCTGCCATCTTGACATAGCTTTTTCTTTCCACAATGTATTTTGCTTGCTCCCAAGGCCGGTCAAACATTTATATCATCTGGTACCATGTGAAAATTAATTAGCTAAGAGCTGAATGCATCTTATCCTATTGTCCAAGACCTAACAAACACAAGCAGCACATGTACTCTGCAATTTTTTATTAACTTTGTCCAAGACCTAAACAAAGTTAATAAAGTAATTTTGATTAACTTTGTTTAAACAAGTATCATTCAATAGACTCTGAATTTTTTCTTTCATTGCATATTCAATGGACAAAATTAATTGCAAATACTTCTTTCATCTTTGGGAGCAGAGCTATGGAATTAATATCAGCCATGGGAATGGTTGAGGTTCCTAGAAGGTGACACCGTTTTCTGATGTGGATCTGGTATTTATGGTGATTTATAAGTTCATGTCATATTTAAATAGTTTTGGATGTTAATTTCTGAATCTGAGGTAATATTATCAACCAAGGATCGGTGTGCTTTAGTGTGACTGTAGTCGTGAAGTTTTTTTTTTCTAAATGGTTCACGATGCGTGTATGACCCTCTTTTAGAGTTATCCATGGTGTTAGATTTAATACTCATGGACTTTTAATTAAAATGATTTTGATATTTGCGCTTAAGTTTATCTTTCTATAGCTCAAACGGTTTTCTTGTCAGAGCAGCCAATGAAAAGTTTAGTGTGTTTGTGGTTATAGTTATACATGAGTCGGCCAGGAAAAGAAGATTATACCAAACACGAATGAGCTAGGTGCGCTTCACAGATGATTGTTGTGTATTGTTTCAATTCAGGTTTCCTTCGCTTAAAGACTAAGGTATATCACCAAATTGATCATGCAAACCAACACATGATATACTGAAATCTATTTTCGGATGAGACTGCAAGGACAGGGACAGCCATGGAGGTCTTAAATATTAATAAAACATTGCCTTATCTACTTCTGGAGGTGAGTAAGATGTCGAGGGAAATTGTATTTTTGTGTGATGCGCGCTTGACCTTTTAATAACAGTATCTTATGTCTATGGTCTGCAGTAAGTCGCGAGTATCTAGGTGTCTTTATGAGTAGATTAATATGGATAGACATAACAAAGCTTGATAGCATGAACTTGCATTTTGTTATAAAGAAACTTCGCTATGACCTTCCGTGAAGGTTTAATTGCAAAGTACATAATAAATTATTGATTGTGCTTTGAATTTGTGATTATATACTTTCCTTGAATTATTTAGTCGGGAGATCCTGGTAGCATATGCTCGCAACTTTTACCGGTGCTAAAAACGGCTACAACTATGATGTATCTCAGATTGAACATTCACAATTTTACACAGATTGTAATTGTTTAGGGCACTAGCTTAAAATTTAAAAGGTGTGTATTTGGATAAAAAGATTATATTATTGACACATTATATATTTTTTGGTGATATTTGGTTACAAGAGGGCATCTTGATTCATGCAAACAGAAATTTCATGCTTTTTTATGAGTCACGAATTATGATTTAAGCATTCAATGTGAAATTTCAAGTTTTTGTTAAAGTTAATGATTTTTTTAGCCTGCACGTGCGTGGCACGTACACGCTTACTAGTATGTACATAAATTAGCATAGGTCATGCCCAATTTTGTTAGTTGAATGGATCGTAATATGGTTCAAAAATGTAAACATGTAGGATGGCCGGTCCCGGTGGCCGGCGAGGCGGTCGAGGCCGCGGTCCTGGGCGCCCCCGGGGCCGGGGAAGGGGCCGCCGCGGTGGAGCAGCAAGGGCCCCACGGTCACCGTCACCTGCATCCTCCTCGTCTTCGCATGAGGAACGCTGCTTCGAGTTCCTCCTCCGCATCGACGACGACCCACTCGGCATCAAGAGGCTACCGGACAAGTTCGCCGAGTTCGTCGACGGCGTCGAGCCGGCGCACTTGCAGCTACGGGAGGCTAGCTGCAACTTCTGCCGCTGGCCCGTGGAGGTCCTGTTCGACGGGCAGGGCAAGATGTACCTGCACACGGGGTGGGACAAGTTCGCCCGTGACCTCCACCTCGAGCCCGGCTGCCAGCTCACCTTCTTGTACGAGGGGACGGCGAGATGATCGTCAAGGTGTTCGACGACACCGCCTGCCGTGTGCACTACCCCCACACCGGCGAATCCGGCTCGGACACCGATAGTTAGAACTTAGAGTGTTGTCAACTCTATCTTCGTTGCTTCGTGTTGTTTGAATTCTATCTTAAATTGTATGAAGCTACGATGTTAGGTATGATGATGTTATGTCCATGATGTGTGTATGAATTGGCTGTTTTCCATGATGTGTGTACGAAATGTTTGGTCAACAGAGGACCCCGGGGTGACGCAAGTGAGCCTGGTGCGATGGCACAAGTATCAATCTCTTGTGCATCCTACCTGGCCTCACTTACACCATCCCGGGATGTTCATATTTGTTTGGACCAACAATGTATGAGGCCATCGTCATTCCATTTGCTTTGGTTTTTCAGAATGCCGATGATTAGAATGTTTGGTCACCTATACACTTGGAGGAGGGGCCAGTGAACCTGGTGCGATGACACAAATATCAATCTCTTGTGCATCCTACTTGGTTTCGCTTACCCCTTCTCTAAATGTTAATATTTTTTCCGACCAACAAAATATGAGGCATTCCATTTAGTTCATACTAGCTACTTGTCTCTTATTTGAGTTTGCACTTCTTAATAGCATTGGCCGATGATTAAATTTTGTGGTCACTACACTCCGGGGTGACGCTAGTGAGCCTGGTGTGATGGCACAAATATCAATCTCTTGTGCATCCTACCTGGCCTCACTAACGCCATCCCGGGATGTTCATATTTGTTTCGACCAACAATGTATGAGGCATTCCATTTAGTTCATACTAGCTACTTGTCTCTCATTTGAGTTTGCACTTCTTAATTGAATTGGCCGATGATTAAATTTTGTGGTCACTACACTCCGGGGTGACGCTAGTGAGCCTGGTGTGATGGCACAAATATCAATCTCTTGTGCATCCTACCTGGCCTCACTAACGCCATCCCGGGATGTTCATATTTGTTTCGACCAACAATGTATGAGGCCATCGTCATTCCATTTGCTTTGGTTTTTCAGAATGCCGATGATTAGAATGTTTGGTCACCTATACACTTGGAGGAGGGGCCAGTGAACCTGGTGCGATGACACAAATATCAATCTCTTGTGCATCCTACTTGGTTTCACTTACCCCTTCTTTAAATGTTAATATTTTTCCGACCAACAAAATATGAGGCATTCCATTTAGTTCATACTAGCTACTTGTCTCTTATTTGAGTTTGCACTTCTTAATTGCATTGGCCGATGATTAAATTTTGTGGTCACTACACTCCGGGGTGACGCTAGTGAGCCTGGTGTGATGGCACAAATATCAATCTCTTGTGCATCCTACCTGGCCTCACTAACGCCATCCCGAGATGTTCATATTTGTTTCGACCAACAATGTATGAGGCATTCCATTTAGTTCATACTACTTGGATCGTTTTTGAGTTTGCTCTTATTCGTTGCAAACATCTATGAGCGTGCACTAATGTTTCTTTGGCTTGTTCATATATGTGCGGATATGACGTGGTATGTCGTGTACAAGGGCAAGGTTCCCGGAGTCTACAACGGCCGGGAGGAGTGTCGGAGACAGGTTCACCGTTTTAGCGGTAACAGCTACAAAGGGTACACCACTAGAGCGGAGGCCGAAGACAGATACGCACGCTATCTGGCGGGAGAGAGGACGGAGCGGAGGAGGAACCGGGATGAAGACCACTTTCATCGGGATGGTGCTAGTAGTGACTCTAGCTCTCTTCTATGTGATGCTAGTTTAGATGATCGACCTTGTGTAACCACTAGCTCATTTGTGACTTGTAACACCGTAACACTTATCTAATATTTGAAATCTTGTGAATAATGGAGGCTAATGTGAAGGATAGGTATTGGTATACTGTGCTAGCTGCTTATATGTGTTATATATACTGTATTTGTGTTGTTATAGTGTGATATACAACCTGTACAAATACCTGCCAGGAATACAAAAAATAAAAACAAAATACTAGCAGTGGCGCACTAGAGGACCATCAGTGGCGCACGACCGGTAAGTAGCGATGGCGCACTAGTTTGGACCTTGTGGCGCACTACTCTCGATCCCCTTTCGAAAGTAGCGAGTGGCGCACCGCTGCTGCCGGCAATGGCGCACGTCCGAGAGGCTGCGGTGGCGCACTTGTACGGGCAGCAATGGCGCACCGGAACGCCATAACGGTGGCGCACCCTAGGAGGTAGCGATGGCGCACCAAAACCATAGAGTTGTGGCGCACTACTGCGGAACAACGAGTGGCGCACCCCTTTGGGGTAATAGTGGCGCATCCATTGGACTTGTCAATGGCGCACCACGTAGTGCGCCACTGTTACTTAGGGTAGTTGTGGCGCACCACTAGTGCGCCACTACTAAAACTTAGCGAGTGGCGTGATAACGGTGGCGCACCACTAGTGCGCCAGCGATGGGTAAAAGTGGTGCGCCACCGATTGCCCTTTTCCTAGTAGTG
>NC_061509.1:287852829-287899925 GCF_022539505.1 Lolium rigidum | reverse complement strand
TTTGTGTTGCTTCGATACCTTTACTTTGAATTATTGCTTTATGAGTTAACTCTTATGCAAGACTTATTGATGCTTGTCTTGAAGTACTATTCATGAAAAGTCTTTGCTATATGATTCATTTGTTTACTCATGTCATTTACCATTGTTTTGATCGCTGCATTCATTACATGTGCTTACAATAGTATGATCAAGGTTATGATGGCATGTCACTCCAGAAATTATCTTTTTTTTTTTGAAACTAACTACTGCAGGGGAGTCCCCCACAGCCTTTTATTGCTCAAAACAGAAAGAAGTATTTACAATATTTACAAGAAAAATAAAAAGAACACAACTAGAGTCTAACTATTTACAACAAGTTGTCAATCCATGATGACAAAATGGGAACAGTGTTGCGGTCGAAACCCACCGGCGAGCAGCGACGGGCAACACAGTAGAGCCGGGAACAACTTAGGGCTGCGGCTGGCCCTGGTCCCTCCGAGCGACGGCCCGCAAAGCCTCTGGTACACACGTCCGATGCTGATGAAGGGCGTGCCACCTGACCTATACCTGGTCAGGAAGGTGATGGAGATGCCTCGCTTAGTTTCCTGCATGGCATACACGTGAACATTAAATACGAGCCTCGATCGGCTCTCAGGTTATCCTGTGAATCGGCTAATGCGATCTACGACGATTTAGGGTTTTCACCGCATAATCGGATCATCCTACTCACGATTGGGCCTCGCGGCCACGCACGGTGATCGTAAGCCGATCCTAGACAAGGCCTAAAAACCAACACGAGGTTGATCCCCGGAACATCCTGTCTAGGACTAGCAAACGACACCCTACGTGCCGCCGGATCCTCCAACCCTTTGTAAGGCCTAACTATTGCAGATATTAAACTAATCCTTGAAGAACAAGGAGCAACCGTAACGGATCGGATCTACTAAATAATGATCAAGCGGGGTGCCGCCCCCACACCTAAGATAGGTGTGAGGGCGGCTAGATATGCAAGGGTTGCACTAAGATAGCAAATGATACGAAGAACAATGCTAACCCTAAAATATCTAAGATAACTACGTTGCTCGCCATCAAAAAGGCTTCAGTATGAGCAACGCATGAACAACGTAATAAGCTTATGCTGCCTAGATCGCAAGATGCGATCTAGGCAGCATAATGCTTACCGGTAGAAACCCTCGAGACGAAGGAGTTGGCGATGCGCCGAGATTGATTTGTGGTTGAACGTTGGTTGTTGTTTATTTCATAAACCCTAGATACATATTTATAGTCCAGGGGACTTTCTAACGTGGGAATAATCCCCACCGTGCACGAGACAAACTCTAACTTTTAATCTAAGATGCGATCTACTATAATACAGATACATGGGCAATCTAGCCCAAACCCTTCGTGCAAGGCCGCTTCGTAGATCTTCCACATGTAATCTTCCAAGCCCATCTCCCTTACGGCCCACCTCTCGATTTGGCCAAAATCTGGTGATAACACATGCCCCCCTGGTTTTGGTAATGATAATTTCAAAACCACTCTGTTTTTCCTTCGAAGGGTCATGTCGTGGCAAAGCAGAACCGTCGCAGTATTCTTCATCATGATGACTTGCCTTCTCACCTTCTCTGTATGATTTGACAATTTTGGCTCCATCCCCTCGGAAACTGCAATGGCATTAAATCTCTACTAGGCTCCTCTTTATTTAACCGTGCCGATTGATTAACCCTCTTCATGCCCTTTCTCTGTTCTAGCTATCGGCACCAAAAAACCCTCTCCTTCCATAGCCATGTCGTCCTCTTCCTCCTCTTCCGTTTCTCTCCAATCCTCTTCCTCAAGCGAGTCGATCCCAGAGCACGACCAGATGGAGGCGTACAACCGGCGTGCTCCCAAGCATTGGGACAAGCGGGAGTGGGACTTCGATTTCGTACCAGATGGCGAAGACCTCGTCTGGTCAGATGGGGCCATGCCCCTTACTGACGGGGAAGATGACCTCCGGTTCCTGGTTGACGGAGCACTGGAGGCGGAGAGCAATGACGACGACCCTCCCTTCCGAGGTAAATTCACCTCCGTCACCAAAGAAGAAGAAGAAGATGACGAAGACGAAGACATTTCCTCCGACATGAAGAAGGAACAGGAGGACGACACCTCCTCCGACGAACCGCCGCCAAAACACATCCGGGGCTGGGCTTGGTCAGACGAAGACGATGATGATGACGAGGAAGAAGCCTCTGCTGAAGGTCACAGTAGCAGCAACGAGGAACTCGTCGACAGCAGCAATAACGGCAGCTACCCCAGCGATGGCGAAGACAGCAACAGCCCTTAAAGTAGGGATCTACTAGCATAGGGTTAGCAGTAGTAATCTGTTCCCTTCTGTCGAACAATCGGCTTCTCTTTGTAAGAAATCTTATTATTAACGAAAACTTCCTTTGATTTTGCCGATGTCCTCTATGCTGATTTAGCCGATTCTTCCTCATCTGACTTTGTCGACTGTTAGCCTAATCAACGGTCAATGACTGATGGCAACACATCGGTCTCTCACGATAATCCGCGAGACAGGCCGACGACGACAGCATTTGGCACTGCTCGATCGCAACAGAGCTCGCGATTTGGTCTTGAGCAGGCGTCTTTAAGAGAACCCTGGAACTGTCGCTGAATCAGCTTGGATGCTGAAACTGATAACTCTGTAACAAAAGCACCACTCTTTAAGACAATTGTGATGTAGAGCCAGCCGATTCCAACCAAATTGGCTCTCCAGGACCAAGACCTTTTCGGGCGAGTTGCCCCCCAAGCCTCATCCAAGGCGGGAACAGTGACGAATCAGCCAAATGTGTTATCATCGGCCTCCAAGTTATAGTGCAGAACCAGCCGATTCCAACAAAATCGGCTCTCCAGAGCAAAGATTTTTCAGGGCGAGCTGCCCCCCCCCCCCCCCGAGCCTCTTCAGCTCCCATCAAAATGTGGCAGGGAAGCTTACGCCCAAAGAAACGACGCACTGAAAGGGTTCGGAAAGATCAGCAAATTCGTACCTTGACCTTAAGAAGCCTTAACATAATGGCTTTCCGACTCCCCCTAGTTCAATCCTTTGCGCCTTGCTGATCAGCTCGGCTCCTCATCTTTAGCGATCGATGCAACTTCTGGTGAGGATGTTTTGAATTTCTGATACCCTCCAAGACTCTGGACGCAACAACCTCTGAAAGTGACATCGACTAAGCCACCACCTTAATCCACACCAGGCAAAAATGCCATAGCCGCTTGATTCGTTATCGGCTGCGCTCATGCTTCTAGGATAGGTATGCTCCCTTTGTTGGACTCACCCTTAACCAGATCTGCCTGCTTACACTGGCACTGCTGAACTTGAAGTCTTGCAGAAAGAGTTGAAGGTCTTGAGAAGGAGTTATATCAGCCGTACCTCTTGAGTCGATGGCCATACATCGGCTGTATACCCATTATGAGTATATATTTTTTTTTTAGTGGCCGATTTTTTCTAATCGGCCCCCAATGTTTCACTGCACACATATTCATCTGCACATGTTCATCTGATTAGGTGCCCCCCGAGCCGAATCTGTCAGGGAACGGCAGATATCGGCTCTGTAATTTGTACGTCGGCTCCGGTAGGATCAATGTTGAACACAAGCAGAACATGTGGTGAGGATAATTTTGGCCGATTGCTGGAATCGGCCTCCATATTGATTGAAGCACTCAATGAAGGCTCTGTAATGTTCCTTCATAGATCCTTGGGGCCGATCCAAGGATCGGCCTCGCCATGTTTGCTCATCGGTTTGTTCTTGCTACACAGTCAGGCCGGCGGATAAGACCAGCCCAACCTCATCCTTTGCCACGTCGATGCGCTCACAGTCGTCCAAATTGGGTGCTTCGTGTAATCCTGGAGCACTAAGTTCCGTCGGAAGGACGAGTACCATGTTTGTGCCAGCCGATGTATCATCATCGGCTTTCCTTTGCTTGGGGTGCCACTCCATTTTCCGTGGTCGACCCTCCTCATCCAGGGTTCGCTGAACTTTCGCAGCCAGATCAGGTCGCGCCTTCCTTAGCGTATGCAGGTATAACCTTTCGGCTTCCTCCAAGCCGCGCAATCGCTGAACCCTGCGCTTTTGGGAACGGCTGAGTCCATCAGGGCACCACCTTGACCGGTGGTACCTGTCTTCTTCTTCTTCTCCCTCGTCTTCTGAATCCTCGAGATCTTCCAGCCGAGGGGACTCAGCGCGTTTGCTTTGTGGTGGGAGAGGCCCTAGACGTTTGAACACGGACACGTTGGCTGCCTCCTTCTTCTTCTGGTTGCATTCTGGGCAATTGCCGATTGTGGGCAATCGGCTCATTCCTGAATCCCAGCAGTGTCTGAAGAAGGGGCAGTCCCAGTGCCTATCTTCGTCGCCTTGCTCCCTTGATTTTTCCTTGGCACGGCGCTCGCACTCCTCCTCATCGCGATCATGCCGACGATGTCTTCTGGCTTCTCTAGCCAGACGATCTCTTTCATCATCATCGCTGGATCGTCGGCGTTGGTCATACCAACTCACATACTTATTGAGGAGGTGATCAGAGAGGGGTCGCTGATATCTTATGTTCTTCCCTTCTCGCTCTGTGACGTAGCGCTTGCCATCATGACGGAGCCGATCGCGTGGAGCGGCCTCCTCTGTGTCCTTGCTACAAGAGCAGCTGCCCTCGTCTCCATCATTGCCAGAGTGGTGCCCAGGTCCTACCATGTTGATGCTGAACGAGGATCCTGGCTGGCAACCTTCAGGGTAAGTGCACCCCACCATGTTAACGGCGGGGAAGGGGTGAGTGTCGACCTTCATGGCGTACTGGTCGAAAATCAGTCATCCTTGTTCTATCGCCATTTGGATCTGCTGCCGCCACACCCTGCAGTCGTTGGTGGCATGGGAGAGCGAATTATGCCATTTGCAGTATGGCTTTCCATTCAGCTCCTGAACCGTGGGGAATTTGAGACCTTCGGGTATCTTCAACTGCTTCTCCTTGAGCAGGAGGTCGAAGATTTGCTCAGTTTTGGTCACGTCAAAATCAAACCCTCTGGGCGGGCCTGGGTGGCTTAACCCATTTGCGGGACACGGGGTTGCCCCCGAGTCCATTCAGCCACTGCTACCTCTTGATCTCCCGCGAAACTTCGTCTTCCTCTCGCTTGGACCAGGACTACCGCACGCTTGAATTTGTCCCGGTACAAGTCCGGTGGCGCTGTTCATATGCTGACGGTTTCGAACCATGTGCGCCGACGAAGGATAGTCCGCTTGGGAGGCCATGTCCTTGATTTGTGAGGCAAGGCCCACCACCGCCAATTCGATCGCTTCTTTTTCGGTCGCACGAGCCGAATAACATCGGTTCCTTAGATTTCTGAAGCGCTGGATGTATTCTGCCACAGTTTCTCCACGCTTCTGACGTATCTGTGCTAGATCGGCAAGGCCAGACTCGGAAGCTTCTGAGTGAAACTACATGTGGAACTGTTCTTCCAACTGCTTCCAAGTCCGGATCGAGTCTGGTGGCAACGAAGTGTACCACCCGAAAGCCGATCCCGTGAGGGACTGTGCGAAGAACCTCACGCGTAGTGGATCCGACGCCGAGGCCGTTCCTAGTTGTGCCAAATATCGGCTCACATGCTCGATGGAGCCGGAACCATCCGATCCACTGAACTTGGAGAAGTCAGGGAGCCGATACTTGGGTGGTAGCGGGACCAACTCGTATTCATCGGGGTACGGCTTGGAATAGCCGATTGTCCTCCTTTTCGGCACCATGCCGAACTGGTCCCACCGGGCATGCCAGAATGTGTTGCGGTCGAAACCCACCGGCGAGCAGCGACGGGCAACACAGTAGAGCCGGGAACAACTTAGGGCTGCGGCTGGCCCTGGTCCCTCCGAGCGACGGCCCGCAAAGCCTCTGGTACACACGTCCGATGCTGATGCAAGGGCGTGCCACCTGACCTATACCTGGTTAGGAAGGTGATGGAGATGCCTCGCTTAGTTTCCTGCATGGCATACACGTAAACATTAAATACGAGCCTCGATCGGCTCTCGGGTTATCTCGTGAATCGGCTCAAGGAGCCGATCCACCCATGATTCGTACAAGGTGCACGAATATATGGTGGTCCCGCTTGATCAAGATAAAGCTAATGCGATCTACGACGATTTAGGGTTTTCACCGCATAATCGGATCATCCTACTCACGATTGGGCCTCGCGGCCACGCACGGTGATCGTAAGCCGATCCTAGACAAGGCCTAAAAACCAACACGAGGTTGATCCCCGGAACATCCTCGTCTAGGACTAGCAAACGACACCCTACGTGCCGCTGGATCCTCCAACCCTTTGTAAGGCCTAACTATTGCGAGATATTAAACTAATCCTTGAAGAACAAGGAGCAACCGTAACGGATCGGATCTACTAAATAATGATCAAGCGGGGTGCCGCCCCACACCTAAGATAGGTGTGAGGGCGGCTAGATATGCAAGGGTTGCACTACGATAGCACATGATACGAAGAACAATGCTAACCCTAACATATCTAAGATAACTACGTTGCTCGCCATCAAAAAGGCTTCAGTACGAGCAACGCATGAACAACGTAATAAGCTTATGCTGCCTAGATCGCAAGATGCGATCTAGGCAGCATGATGCTTACCGGTAGAAACCCTCGAGACGAAGGAGTTGGCGATGTGCCGAGATTGATTTGTGGTTGAACGTTGGTTGTTGTTTATTTCATAAACCCTAGATACATATTTATAGTCCAGGGGACTTTCTAACGTGGGAATAATCCCCACCGTGCACGAGACAAACTCTAACTTTTAATCTAAGATGCGATCTACTATAATACAGATACATGGGCAATCTAGCCCAAACCCTTCGTGCAAGGCCGCTTCAGAGATCTTCCACATGTAATCTTCCAAGCCCATCTCCCTTACGGCCCACCTCCTGATTTGGCCAAAATCTGGTGATAACAAACAGTACTCTCTTTTACTCTATGCTTAAGTAGAGTAATATCAGAAAAGAAACCCTCCTTCCAATTTCTAAAGGTTGGTTGTATATCCTTGGAAATCTTATTATTCCTCTGCTTCCATATATTCCAGCAAGCCAAGATAATAATCTCCACAAAACAGGGGCCCTTAAATCGTTTCTTAGTATTTTTCAGCATTTCTGGTCCAGAACCTGGTGCCCAATTGATTTGTAAGTATATCCAAACTCTGACACTAAAAGTGCATTCAAAGAATAAATGTGACCAATCTTCCAGAGCATCAGCAAAACATAAGACACAACTATGATCAGAGGTAACTTGCCAATGTCTTCTCCTTAACATATCTTTGGTGTTGATTCGATCATGTAATATAAGCCAGGCAAAGAATTTATGCTTAGAGGTACACTTGCTTTTCCATATCCATTGTGATGGAAAGTGTGAATTGATATGATGAAAACTCAATCTGTAAACTTGACTTGGAATAAAAGCTCCTGATTTGTTGCTTGTAATAAGCCATTGATCATCCCGATCCGAGGTAACTACACTCGCTAGCATATGTTGAAGTGTTCATAATTCGAGTAGCAGCCTCAAGCAGAAATAGGCAGATGAAAAGCCCGTGCGAGGATCGGTAATTTGCAATGCCTCTTTGACTCGAGATGAATGTGTCCCTTGCAAAAGAAGATAGTCCGGGAAAAATATCTTGGAGTACCCCATCATTCCAATTATCCGACCGGAAAAGAATAGTCTCTCCGGACCCAATCTTGCAATGTGTCAATTGTCTGTATAGCTCAAACATTTTCATAATGTTCCTCCACCAAAATGAACCACAAACAGTGACAGCATGTGGTGCCTCTTTATAGTAGTATGAATTCCTTATTAATTTGACCCAAGGAAGATCCACATTATTATAGAATTTATGGAGCTGCTTCATCATGAGGCACTTGTTCTGAATCTTCAGATTAATGATACCTAAACCTCCTTTATTCTTTGGTTTGCATATCATATCCCAGGAGGCCAGAGAGTGCACCTTCTCATCATCCTTTCTTTTCCTCCACAAGCAATTCCTTCTGGCTCTATCAATAACATCAATCACTCCATCTGGTATATCCAATGTGCTAAGAAAATGAATAGGCATGGATGACAGAACTGAATTAACCAATATTAATCTATCTCCATAAGACAAGAATGATGCTGAAGCAGTAAGCCTTCTTTCAATTCTATCAGTGAGTGGAGAGAGATCCCTGATTGTTGGTTTAGTTGTGCCCATAGGAATACCAAGATATGGAAATGGCATGGAGGCAATATTACATTGTATCTGTGCTGATAGTGCCTCAGCTTCTAATTGGGAAATATTGATTGGTATGAGTGAAGACTTGTGATAATTAACTTTGAGACCAGTGAATGCTGTATACTCCCCAAGTACCTCTTTCAAGATCTGTAATTGCTCAATCTCAGCAGGTAACATAATAATAGTGTCATCTGCATATTGCACTATAGGGTAGTCATTACTTCCTCTATTTGGAATTGGTGCCTTTAATCTCCCTTCTCTGTATGCATGATTGACATAACTTTGTAAAAGATCCCCACCAAGAACATATAAAAGAGGAGATAAAGGATCTCCCTGTCTGACCCCTCTTCTGCATACAAAAGTTTTACCAGGAACCCCATTCAACAGAATTGTAGATGAACCAGAAGAAAGAATCTCAATCACCCAATTAATAAATATTGGATCAAACCCTTTAAGTTCCATTATCTTGATGATGGCTTTGTGTTCAATTGTATCAAAGGCCTTCTCAAAATCTAGCTTTAACACAATAACTTTCCTCTTAGATTTGTGGCATTGATGTAGGTATTCAAAAGTCCATGCTAAACAGTCTTGAATAGTTCTACCCCTTATGAACCCATACTGGTTTTCATGAATGCATCTTGTAATTTGAATCTGAAGTCTGTTAGCAGCCAACTTTGTCAGAAATTTCATCCAGAAATTATCTTTGTTATCGTTTACCTGCTCGGGACGAGCAGGAACTAAGCTTGGGGATGCTGATACGTCTCCGACGTATCGATAATTTCTTATGTTCCATGCCACATTATTGATGATATCTACATGTTTTATGCATACTTTATGTCATATTTATGCGTTTTCCGGAACTAACCTATTGACGAGATGCCGAAAGGCCAGTTGCTGTTTTCTGCTGTTTTTGGTTTCAGAAATCCTAGTAAGGAAATATTTTCGGAATCGGACGAAATCAACACCGAAGATCTTAAAAATCCCGGAAGCTTCCAGAGCACCGAAGAAGGGCCAGAGGGGAGCCAGGGGGCCCCACCCCACAGGGCGGCGCGGCCAGGGGGGGCGCCCCCCTAGTGTGTGGGCCCCCTGTGGCCCCTCCAACTCCGACTCTTCGCCTATTTAGTCGTCCCTGACCTAAAACCTCGACCCCGTTCGACGAAACCGGAGAAAACCATCCAGAGCCGCCGCCATCGCGAAACTCCAATTCGGGGACGAAGTCTCCGTTCCGGCACGCCGCCGGGACGGGGAATTGCCCCCGGAGTCATCTCCACCGCCGTCTCCACCGCCATCTTCACCGCCATCGCTGTCTCCATGATGAGGAGGGAGTAATTCACCCCGGGGCTGAGGGCTCCGCTGTAGCTATGTGGTTCATCTCTCTCTTTATGTGATCTAGTTGAATATCATCTATGTGCTACTCTAGTGATGTTATTAAAGTACTCTATTCCTCCTGCACGGTGTAATGGTGAAAGTGTCTGCATCGTGTAGTACTTGGCGTAGGCTATGATTGTGATCTCTTGTAGATTATGAAGTTAACTATTACTATGATGGTATTGATGCAATTTATTCCTCCTTTCATAGTGTGACGGTAACAGGTGTGCATGTCTGTGTTAGTACTTGGTTTGGTTGTGTTGATCTATCTTGCACTCTAAGGTTATTTAAATATGAACATTGAATATTGTGGAGCTTGTTAACTCCGGCATTGAGGGTTCGCGTAATCCTACACAATTAGTGGTGTTCATCATCCAACAAGAGGGTGTAGAGTAGTCCTATTATGTGATCATTGTTGAGAGTCTCCACTAGTGAAAGCAGGATCCCTGGGCCTTGCTTCCAAGCATCGAATCTCCGTTTGTTTACTGTTTTGTTGCATGTTTACTCACTGCCATATTTTATTCAGATTGCTATTACCACTCATATTCATCCATATTACTTGCATCTCACTATCTCTTCGCCGAACTAGTGCACCTATACATCTGACAAGTGTATTAGGTGTGTTGGGGACACAAGAGACTTCTTGCTTTGTGGTTGCAGGGTTGCTTGAGAGGGATATCTTTGACCTCTTCCTCCCTGAGATCGATAAACCTTGGGTGATCCACTTAAGGGAAACTTGCTGCTGTTCTACAAACCTCTGCTCTTGGAGGCCCAACACTGTCTACAAGAATAGAAGCACCCGTAGACATCAGTACCTACCAACCAAATCAAGTGAGAAACAAAAATAAAATAAACATATGCATAGAGGTATATGTGGCACATAGCCATATTACCAAAACTTGACCTAAGCACCTCTACCTTTCCCAAATGGTTTGAAACCAACACTAAACCTCATATAACCCTAAATGAACCCTACACCATGCCCTTTGATCAAATAAAAAGAAAAGGAAATAAAAATAGAAATACACATATGAGCCTAAGACTATTTTTGAAAACTAGGTCTAAGACATGATCTACCTTTGCTAGATGGTTTGAAAATATTAAGAAACCCTACCTAGCACTCAACAAATTCAATCCAAGGTGAAACAAAATAAAATAAAGAAAAATCCAAAATGTCCATAGAGGCATATGAGAGGAAATGGCCAAAAATGCAAATTTGAGCAAAAGGCCACAAAACTTGGTTTGATGGCTTGGATTACATTATTATACCCTTTTAACACTCAACCACATCAATGGGATCAAGAAAAACCAAATTAAAACAAAAATAAATGAAATTCCCAACTCACATGAGATGATGGTCACATGTGACACTTTTAACAAGGACCCTACTTTGAGCCCTTTTATTAGGAGATTCTCAAACCAAACCCTCTCAACTCTTTGCACCTCATCCAAGACCTCACCAAGATGAACATTTTTCGTGTTGACCACATTGACCAAATCATTAACCATTGCTCACCATAGTCAAGCCAAAATGCCACTTTAACACAAATTCTAGATTCCCTCCACTTTTGGAATTTTCACAAACCACCTCCAAATTTCAAACCAAGACTACCAATGAGTGCCAAACATTATTTAGAACCTATCCATGCAGAAAGTTGGTCAAAAGTCAAACTCAAAGGAGACCATTACATGTGATCAATTTGTTACATAGAGTAAAAATAGGGTACAACCACCCCCAACCACTATGTACCACCTCCCCTTTTTCTATCTTGGCTCATCTATAGTGCACTTGGTACCTCTAACAACTTCCTTTGACATCATCTAGTAGTACATGACCACCATGACACCAACCATGCCAAAGGACATAACATATGTCACACACCTTTTTGACTTTGATCATATGTGCACACTCTAGACCCCTCTCACCTTGCCCACCATGTCTACTAGACTCACCTCACCCCACTTAAGCTTGCAGCACCTTGGTACACAAGAAAAATATGCACAAAGAACCAATGCCATGCCATGGCACTCCAAATGACATCACCATGCCAACCCTTTTCTTTCTCCCTCTCTGGTCACCCTCACCTTGTCAAGTTGACTCATCTCACTCCTCTGAACACCACCCTACCATAGTTGACCCCAAAAACCCACTTGCACCACCCAATGCCACACCATGCCACTCACATGATCACCACTATGTCACCACCTACCCCTGGCCCTTTTCCCTCTCTCTCACCATGTCATCTGCATTACCCTAGACCCTAGACACCTACTAGACATGATCATGAGACAAGGAGAGCAAGTGGTGAACCAAAATGCTCATGCCATTGCTCATGATCACCAACCTGTGGCCACCCTTGTCTCCCTGCATGCACACTGCAACCCAACCGCTCCCACTGCGCCACCACACTCCTCTCACCTTAGAACACCTCCTAGACACGGTCGTTGACCCTCCCCCGCACCAGGACGACGCCATGACGCGAGGACGCCCACGTCGGCCATGTCCTCGTGCGCACTGCACAAGACGTCTGCAGGCCAGCCACTGTGCACGCGTTCACCCCTCCCCAGTACCTCCCTGGCCGACGCCATGGCCGTGCCAGGAAGCCTGCACATGACGCGCCCGGCGACATGGCCACCATGCCGGCCACGTCGCGCCCCTCCTCTCTGGCCGCTATACAAACCCCCTCCGCGCCCCGGGACATCACCACACAACCCAGCAGCATCCCTCTCTCCCCCCTAGCACCTCCCTCTCGCCCTCCTCGCAGCTCACCGGAGCAAAAGCTCGCCGGCGGCCACACCAAAAGCCGCCCAGAATTTCATCACCATACCCACCAAGACCTACACCACTTTGAAGCCCTCAAAAAGCCCTTTCCAACGCACCTAACCCCGCCGCAATCCGAGCTCCGAGGTGAGAGTTATGGCCCCCGCAAGCTAGCTGCGTCGGGAGGAAGACGACGGCCCAGCGCTGTCGGATCCCGATCCGACGCGCCGCGTGCTCCGTCTGCACCCGAAGTGCATGCGCCATGCATGCGTGGCCCAGGCCGCAGCTGGGCCGGCCCAACTTCTTCCCGCCCCGTTTGAAATTTGAATTCCGTTTTATTCTTTTTTTCTTTAAATTGCATACTGGTGCAGTGCTAGAATTTAAATAGTTTCAATTATACCAAACCAATTTTAGTGGTTCAAAATGTTCCAGAAATCTTATGAAATGCTCTAACTAGTCGCACTGGTTTCACTCAAAATTTCATTCTAGATCCTCTACAATAAAAATGACAAATCAGTAACTTTTCAAACTTCAAATAAATATCAAAAATCAACCATAAACTATTTTGAGGTGATTCCAACTCTCATAAATCACTTTTGATGTTATCTAATTTATTATGTAATAAAACACTATAGTTGTTTCATATGATCATGGGCTAGAGCAAAGTATTGGCTATGTAGTCAAAATCTAGCCCATTTAAACTATTTCAAAATTAGGGTTTCAAATCTATGAGGTGTAGCACCTCATTTAAATCATCTTCCCAAGTGGTATGAAGTAATGTGATGACCCTTATTGCTTGGTCTCATATGTGCTCACTTGAGGATATTAAATCAAATAGGATTTAAATTGCATGAGGTATGGAACCTCATTTAAATCATGTTTCTCAAATAATAAGTGTGAAGTGTTGACCTTGGTCAACATGTGATCATACCTTGTTATTTGAGGAGATTAAATCTTAACAAGATTCAATGAGAGGAAATTGTTTCCCCAAAGAACTAAAGAGAAAACCCTAAGTCACTAAGAGGAGTTGTTTTCTAAACACTAAAGAAGAAACCCTAGTCAAATGTTGAGTAAGGTAGATGATGATGCTAGATCATCTTGAGTGAGCCATTAAGGCTAGTTAGGTTCTTTAAGTATTGATTTGGTGTTTGTATCCTCGTATTCATTTATAGACGCTAGTACCGGGGACTATCAAGAGGAGGAGGATTTCTACCAGGAAGAAGAAGGGAACCTTTATCACTACCCCAACCAAGGCAAGCTATTACCAATGCAAGCTATACTAATGCAAGCTATTTTGTTGCAAGCTAATATTCTTGCAAGATACCCCAAAGTGCAAAGCTCTACAAGAGCAAGACACCCTCACATATTACTTTATGATTAATGCTCCAATCCCAAGTTTTTACCTTACAAGTTTTTACTTTGGTTTATCAAAGTTTATTTTTGATTCATGATTCACTTGGTCTAGATATGGAATAGTACAAGAGCATCACACTTAGCCTAGAAAGCTATAAGCTAGTTAGCACCCCTCATGACTAGTTGCTAGTGCTAATACTAAAAGTGACTACTTTAGATGGGAACTTGTGAAAATCAATGACTTTGAAAACCTTGGAATGATGAGTCATTCGATTGAAAGATTTTGAAGGTGAATATGACTTGTGAATAACTTGGTGAATTTTACAACACTGATGGTTGGGTTCGGATGCGATACCATTCCAATTCTTAAGTACCCCCACAATACCTGAATCTGGGTAAGGCTTGACTGGAAACTTATGTCTTTTAGTATGGGTTCCCTCTGAAAAAGCGTCATCGGGGTTATGCCGAGGCTGCCTCCATTGAAAGTTAAATGACGTGAAATGAGGTGAATGTCCTACCCAAGCCCTGTGCAGTTCCCGGGTTGGCGGTTTGCTCTCACCGGGAGGCCAAACTCATGGGGAGAGGTGCCTATACTAGGGTATGTAAATGAAAGGTTAGGATTGGTAGTTCGCGTCATTGCGTACGATAAATCAGGGCCAGTTACCCCTGACGAACTATTGCAATTGTTGTGGCACAAGTGTACAACCTCTGCAGAGTTTAACCTATTCGAATAGCCGCGTCCGCGGTCATGGACAGTTGGGGAGGCCATACTGTTCCGTCATCAGAACTTTTCTAAAAATATGAATGGTGACTTGAATTGAAAGGTGACTTTGACTTTGAATCACAACAGAGTTGTGGGAATGACACTAATGTTCCCACTTGAGTAAGTTAGGCAAATGAAGAGGTTTTATTTACTAAAGTGCTTATGAAATAAAACTGGTTTTATGCAAATGAAACTAGAGCTTAGAACTCCCTTATTATAGTTGATACTACTTACACTAGTATTAGTTTGCGAGTACTTTAAAGTACTCATGGCTGTGTCCCTGGCTATTCAAATGGCCAGACTATGAAGAGGAGTACCGGAACCAGGAAGAAGGACAACAGGACGTCTACGACAACTAGGACCACTCCTGACGTCAACAGTTGCCTGTGAAATAGATGGACTACTACGCTACTTCGCTTCCGCTATGTGTTTTGTAATTGATCAATAGATCAACTATTATTGTAATGAGACTGGATCATATGATCATTTGTTGTAAGACAATTATGAGGTTGTAATGAATGATGTTCTGTGATATCAATCTATTATGTCTCGCAAAAACAATATTCCCGGGATTGCGATGAATGGCATAATAGGCATCTGGACTTAAAAATCCGGGTGTTGACATGGAATGACCATAGTATTTGGGTAGATAGAAGTCCAATTTGGAGTTGTAAAAAACTACTCAAGTTGAACTAAGAGAGGATTATTCTGCATATTGGACCATGTAAAAGATCTTCCTTTAAGAGGTAGCTCAATCAATCCGAAGTGGCTAATTAATTCATTGAAAATTAAAATGTCATTTGTATCTCCTCCAGGAAAATTTCTGTGTTCTGATGAAATTGAAATCCCCCATGAATAACCATAGCTCATCATCAGGAATATCAAGACTGAATAACCACTGAATAAAAACAGTGGAATTCCATATTACTAATGTACCCCCTGAAGCTCCAACAGAGGGAGAGAAAGCAAAATTATCGAAATGTTTGGGGAAAAATGAACGTATGGACTTATGATCAAAGCTATTTCGTTTCTTGAATACAGATCACAGTACAACCACTCTCTTCAATCTTTTCACGAATAGCTAACTATTTTGCTTCTGAATTAATGCCACGAATATTCCAATCAAGCACTTTCCATGTTCTATAGAAACGATTAAAATCCATAAACCAGCGTTCACACAGAAATAAACAATTGACAGCACAATTGGCACTTACTGAACACCAACACACTAACCAACTGACACACACCCTAGGATAAAGGAAATGAGAGAGGGAATTTCCATCCAAAAGAAAAACAAAGTAGCTACACATCTTGTGAATCTTTAGATCCTGACTTGGCCGTAAGCTTGTCAGCAGAGAGCAGTTGTGTGTCTATACCCAACATTTCTCCAATGCGCTGCAAAGTAGCCACATGAATTGGAGGAGTGACTGAGTCCTTGTCTGCAGTATGTGAACCAGAATTTGCTTGATCATGAGCTGGAGTAACTCCTCGAGTTGCAGGGACTGCCTTCCTAGCACGCTTCCTGGGCTTAGGCACCAAATTAGCAATTGGTGGAACACGGTATCCTTCCTTCAATGTAGCGCTCCTAGTACAGCGTTTGGTGGACAGATCAACAAGTGGCACATCTCTCTTCTTCTTCTGCCTCACCTTCTTTGCCTGCCCTATAGGAGCAGCAGCCGGAAACTGAATAGCTTAAAGCTTCTCACCTGGTGCATTAGACACAATGTCCTGGCTAGAAGCTCGAGCAATAATGTGTTCTTGCCTGGTGTCAGTGGAAACATCATCATTAACCTTGAAAACCAGATTCTCATCAAAAGCCTGTGACCAGGAACGCTTTGTAGACCTATCCTCACACACAACATCACCAGAGTCAGCATCAATATCTCTCCTCCCATTAGATATATTCAAAGGGAAAAGCAAACTGTGAGCAGCTTGTGTCACATGATCTGTAGCAGTAGCTTGGATTTGTGACAGCACTAAGTAAATTTCTTCAAACTGTTGCTGTCAAAATTGCTGTCATGTTGTGTATGTATATAGTTGCTGCCAAAATTGTTGTGTATGTGTAGTACTATAGTTGTTGTCAAATCTTTTGCTATATTAATGACTTGTGCTATACTCCTGTGCACTGGCGGATCTCCACCGGGTCGCGGGTACCCATCACGGGGCGGGTATGGTAGAGATCTTGACCCGCCGGCGGGTATGGAGGCGGTTGATGGTGGCGAGGAGAGGTGGCTGGGGCAGGTATGGAGGTGTCATACCCGCCTCCATACCCGGCGGGTGCCATCCGGACTCTAGACCAGCACAAATTCATGTGAGTGAACAAATAACACACATGAAGTGATTATTAAGCATTCTCGATACTCCATTATCGAGTGTGAATTTGTTCAACTGGAAAATTTCATTTGCAGGCTACAGAATGTTGTAGTATATCACGTGTATGTTGCATTGGATAGAAAATTTCTGCATTGTACAAATTGATGCCTTATCTTATTGAAAAATTCTAAGACTGCTCATAGTGGGAGTAACATATCTAGTAACATCACATATCTCAAGGCATTTTGGTGACATGACATGCTAATAAATGAAGAAAGAGAGTGAGGTGGTAACTAGCTATGTTACCATAACATCACACACCTAAAGACAAGATGAGTCTACAATATAATAAATGATACAATGCATGACACCACATATAAGTTACTACCCACTATGAAGGTAGTACCTAGACTAGTAACATGGCATATGTTAGTAGTCTAAGTTACTCCCCACTATGACCAGCCTGAAGGTAATATTTGCAAAATACTATGTGAATGAAGATGCAAATAAGAAACTCATTTAGCCTAACGCTGCATGGTATTAAGCTCATAAAGTTGAACCAACATAGCAGCAAAAACCAATAAATCCTTTTATTGAAGGGTGTGACTATTTCTCAGTTAAATGATATCCTCAAATCTCAGTTCCAAATCATGTTGCAACTCATAATTAACTACTAGAATCATGATGCAAATTAAATGGCGCAAAACTTAACTGTGCACGGAAGCTAGCTAGCAAATCCCTTTATTGAAAGCCACCGCGGATGTGGAACGCTGAAATGTACATGATCGATCGACCTACAGCTTTAGACGCGAACTACTCTGATTCAGACACTGGCATCGCCGACGCACGGTCACACTCCAGTTCAAACATACCACGGAACGCTGGCATCTTTTCCGCAGCAATGGCCACTGACACCTGCACCGAGCCTGGCTCCCTCCCGGCGACGAGCGCCATCTCACCGTCGTGGTTCATGGACGCCAGCTCAACCCTCGCCGGCCTCCCGAACCCGAAGTCAACTCCATACGCTGGGAACCACGGCGACCCCACCAGAATGACCGCGCGGCCCGGCGGGATGGCCGCGAACTTGGTGCACCACCGATCACGGTCAGCGAGCGGGTCACGCTTCACCTCCGCGACGGCCTCCTGTATGGCCAGGAGCGCCATGGCCGGCCCGGTCGGCCCCGCGAGAAGTGAACCGCTCAGCGAGGTCGTGCAGAAAGCGACGCAATTGCCGATATATGCCGCCGGCACCGGCGGCGACATATGGGCCCGACAGTCGGCGAGGAAGGCGGCGAATACTGGGGTGTCGTCGGTGAAGCCCCTGGCCCGCGCGATGGACACCCACCCATGAGCCGCAATCGTGGCGAACGTGGACGGCACTGTGCCGGTGTTCGCGGCGGCGGCCAGACACTGCTTGAGGCGCCGCACTGCGGACGCGGCGAACGTGAAGGTCCGTCGGCTGAGAGGGCGCCCTTGTTCCGACGGTGCATCTTGCTTTGGAGCAATCTGTAGGGGATCGTTAGTTTGTGACAGAATGCGAAAGCAGGGCAAAAGAAACATGGTGGCGGGCTGGCAGCTATCAACTTGGGTACATGCATGAATGATTGCTATCAACTTCAAAAGCTAGCAATCTGAATTTCTCTTAGGTGGCTACATGCAACATCTTACAGAACAATGCGAGCGCTCACCCTGGGGAAGTCGGGCGCGAGTTGCTGCAAGTATAAACTGGATAGGTCATCGTCCCCGTCGAACCGAACCAACGTCCGGTCATGCAGCGGCTCCGGCCCAGCCCACACCTGGCCTTCCTTGACACCAGCCGCTGCCAACGACCACATTTCCAAGAACCGCCACAGGCCATTCCCATCGGCCGCCGAGTGATGCACCGCCACCCCAACCGCCACGCCACCGGCGCCTCCGACGAACTCTGTCACCTGCACATGCACCCACGCGTTTCATTCTGCTACGAAAAACGTGGCAGACCGAAAAGAAAAAAAAATACTAATGGTAATTGCAGGCGTGCTGTGGCGTACCTGCGCCGCCATCACAGGCGCCGGGAGCTCGTCCCGACGGATGTCCGGAGCGAGCTGCCGGAGCGCCTCCTCGTCGTACTCCTCGACGAGCTTGTCGAACTGGTGGTCCGTCTCGGCCTCGACGAACGCGACACTGCAGGCGCCCTCCCCCTCCTCCGGGAGGACGATTGACAGGCCGAGGGGATCCGACGAGTAGGTGAGGACGCCGGCGAACGGGTGGAAGGACGGGAGCACCTGCTCGAGGGATGACCTGAGTTCGGCGGCGACGTCCGAGAACGGGTGATGGCTGGCCGGTGAGCGGTAGAGGAAGACGCGGCGGACAGGGGGCAGCGTGACCCAGTACGCATCGAAGGGAGACAGCGGGACTCTCCGACCCGGTTCCGGCAGCGGCGTGCCGCCGGCCGGGAGGGCAATAGCCGAAGTTTTCCTCGGACGCACCATAGGCGTCATCTTCTCGGTCGCTTGGTCGGCCACTAGCAGAGACCTGCAGAGAGTGAAAGTGTATGAAGCGCGGAAGCGGCACGCAGCTGTATGCTTGTTCGATTAAAGCTCGAGCGGTGGTGCCTTTCTTGGCATGTTTCGGGCTTACGTCGAGTAGCCACGATGTGGAAAACACCTTGTTGGCTACTCAAGTCACGTCCGATTTTTTTTTTTTTTTTTTGGAGCTCTCACGTCCGATTCCGAGGCAAAGAGTTTGAGTTTGACTCCAATTCGGCATCGGTCTTTTCTGTTTTCCGTATCTGCTGCTTCACGGTTTCAGGTCCTATTCTACCGAAGATAAATAGCTCCGGGGAAAACAGAAACGAAAAACCACAAAGGGAAACTCCATCTCTTCTTTGGTTTCATCTCGCCGGCGATCTATAGTCTCGGCTGCTGAAACTAAAGGATCCATGGAAGAAGAAAGGAAAGCTCCGAGTCTGCTGGAGATGTGCATCCGAAAGGCCATCGACAACCTGCGGCATATCCAGAGCGTGGACGGCGTGGACACGGCGCTGCTGCGCAGGATCCTGCCCCACTGCGACTTGGAGCAGCTGACCCGTATCAAGAGCCGCACGGCGACGGACCTGACCCCGGTCACCGACGTCCTCTGGCAGGGGTTCTACCGGCGGCAGTTCGGCGAGGAGCACACGAGCCGCGTCGTGGACAGGATGCAGCGGGCCGGGGCACGGTACAAGTGGAAGGATCTCTTCAAGGCCAAGACAAAGCAGCAGAAGGAGGTGGAAGACCGGATGGTGGAGGCGCTGACGAACAAGTGCCTGGCGCGGAACGCCGAGAGGCAGAGCAGGGCCATCAAGCGCTTCACGAAGGTGCAGCCAAGCAGTTGCAAACGAAGCTATTTCGGAGGAGGACCGAGCGGCATGTCCTCTGGTTCCGGCTACAAGAACCCGATGTTGAAGAAGGCGAGGATGGAGGTTGACATTCGGGCGAGAATGGAAGCTCCTTTTTGCAGGAGGTCGGCTCAGCCAATGACGAGCCATGGACAGCTGATGAGGACGACGGCGATCGGTAGATCCAACTCGACCAGCACCATTGCTAAACCAAGTGCTTTGAATAGGCCGAACCAAAACAACAGGTCCAGGTTCTAGATGAAGCGCCATCCTCCTAACTCCGGCCAGGGCTCTCATCTTCATCTTGCAAACATTTTTTTTCTTTGAACAAGTTGGTTCTGCTTGCCATTCTGAAGTCCTTTTACCTCAAGAACGAGCAGTGTTTGTAGCTGGCTCAGTTGAGCCCGTGTATCTTAAGGATGTAAGCGCAACAAATGTATGTAGCCGAATAGGTGTAACAAGCTTCGTTAAAAAGCAGTAATTTTAATGATTGACCTCACTTGTCAGTGCTTAGCTCGAGGCTTACTTAGACTCGATGATACCAATGTTGATAGACAGCTAACTAGTCCTAGTACTGTACACTGAGGTTGTCAAACTGCTCAGTCTATGTTAGCAAATAATTTTCCATGTTTTGTTCAATTACTTGTTTTACAACTTCCAAGAGTAGAGTGCCTGAAAAATTAGAGGCCCAAAGGTAATACGTATGTGCAGCAGTCATTTTATCACCAAAGTCCCCAGGGTGACCCAATAACCCATCTTTGTGCCGCAGGAAAACTTTAGCTCTTTGTCTAAACATGTAATTGATCAGTTGAAAAGACACATGTAACTGCATAGTTAAAACAAGTGAGGTAGCCAGAATATGCTTTCGGCCAATTTGTATTTAAGATGTAATGATGCAATTCATATTTTTATGGGAAGCTTCGGAACAAGAGTTTGCAGGACCTGTATATTAGCTGCAAGTAGTTCAAATTTAGAATGTTAAGAAAGTTGTGTATTTTTACAAATAAGAGGGAGTACATGTTTTTAATTTGTAACAAACAACGATCAAAGGATGCGCAACATATTTCAACATCTATTTTTTCTAGAAACCCAACCTTATTTTTTCTTAAAAATAGTTCTAGAAGTACCTATAGTTGCTCTCAATCTAGCATACTAGCATGATTGGATTGGAGGCAAGAAGAAGAGGTGGGTTGGCCAGTTTTGCGCCCGAAATGTGTCGTTCTCAGATGACTAGTGTTATCAGTTACAAGCGAGTAAAGATCAGTGGTAACGCTCAACACTTCTCTCGCGGGGGATTTATTTAGGGAGGTTGTGGGTATGTTCTTTGACGCATCAAAGTTTCACCTGCACCGACCTGCTCTCCCGATGCCGTTACCATCAGCCACCTCCATATATACGCATTGGGCGCCTTGGCTCGCCCTTGTCGGTAGGGTCCTACGTGTTGTTGGCAAGCGAACCCTTAAATGAAGAAAGTGCAATTGAAACAATCCAGAATAGAAAAATAATATTTGGATTGTAATTAGGCTCCTCTACTCTAGTCGTCCATCTGTTGTAGTTGTCATAGCTTTCAGGGTTGGGTTCTGATAGAACTCTATCCATAGAGACCTCCTCCCTTTGCTCGTATATAGCACTTAGAAGAGTGACTTCTCCCCGATAAGGGTTTAGAGTATAGAGAGGATGCCTTTCTATAAATAATAGTAATAGTAAAAGACAGAAAGCAAAGACTAGATTAGATGTCCGGCATTTCTTTTTTATCGACTTTTTCGAAGATTGATTGGACTTGAATTCCCACTTGATTGCTTTTTATCTCTCCTCATGTTTTGCTAATAGCAGTGCACGAGGTATTGCGCGTTGCTAGCAAAAAGTTCATGAAGCTAAAAGAAAGGCCGCACCACTGCTGAGGGCTTGGCCGAGAAGGACATCGACGGAGTGGTCGCCCTTGCAAAGGTGGACGAGGCAGAATGTGACGGTGAGGCTACAGGTTAAATGAGCTACTTGTCATGGAAGCTTTGTCGTTGTTGAATTCTCGCCAGGCGGCAGCTTCCTTTCCGCTCTATCTTCAAGCCTCTATGCGATAGTGCGACCATGTGCTGCATGTCGTGGAGGAGACACGTGTGGCAAAATCCATGGCGAAGATCCTGTCTGGCGAGCCGATGCATATATGATCTCCTTTTAAATTTTTCTTTGGAGTGGAGCCGTTTCTTTATGCTTGCTTCATAGAAAACCCCTATTTTTGACACTTAGAAAATGGAAAATGATTTCTTTCCAAAATGTTGGAAACTTATTTCCGCCATGTATTCTGCCATGTCAATATTAATATTCACATATGTGAAAAAATTGACTCATTATCATGAAAATTATTTTTATTACATTACACAACTTTTTAATAATAGAACCGTGTGTGATTGACTCCTACGTCACATACCCTTTTAAAGTGAAACGGTGTGCGAATTAAATTGGCAAAAGGTATTGAAATTGGTAAGCGCAAATAGAAAGCTTCAAAATTCGTAAATGCGTGCGCGCTATCCAATAAATATGGTCTAGTTTTTATAATTGAAAGTTGGAGCGGCACCATTTTTCACCATATCATTTTATGTTTGCTTCACAAAAAATCTGTCTTTAGCACTTAGAAAATGGAAAATGTTTTTTTTTTGTAAGAGAAACTGGGAAACTCAATAAGGCTCCCGGGTGTGTATGCTCCCTTTACCGAAATATCATATTTTGAAGTTTCAAAAAATAAATTGACAAAAAATTCTACATCTACATCTCCATAATATATGTGTGTTCGTCAAGTTTCACGAAAACCCGATAACTTTGGTGCTCTATGTACAAAAGAGAAAACAATTCTTGTGAAAAGTCTTATTTTTAGAACCAAATTTTGTCTTCTTTGCACATGCTACGGAACAAGTCAATTTTTCGTGAAACTACTTTTTGAGCATGTTGCACGTGAAGATGTTTGTGTGAATTTTTTGTTTCATTTTTTTTGATATTTTAAAATGTGTCTATGGTGCATTTCAAAATACGGGAGCATATGCTCCGATGTGCCAAAACATCACTTTAGAGAAACTCTAAAACTGACTTTAACAATGTTGTTTGCCATGGAAATATAGATTCTATACAAAAGAAGACATATTATTATGAAAATCAGCTTTTTTGTGCATCGCAGACAATTTTCATTTCCATGCCGTGTGTGATTGCCTCCTACATAACACGCGGTTTTATAAGGAAGCCATGTGCGATACATCACATACCCTTCCATAAACAAAACAAAAAAACACATGTGATACATACACACATAAAGAAAATAGTATGTGGTACATCACACCACACATGCTATTTCTAACATCTCGGGAGGGTTTGATTTTCCGTGTGTGATGGGGGGCTTAAAATGTTCGTTCTGTACTAGTGCAGTTCAGTGACCACAGAATTCTTCCTCGAAATAGGCTCTCGGCCCGATATATTAATATAGCAATCGACCGATACAATAAGCACGCTGGGACCGCAGCACAACCAAAGCCCAAAAGAACAAAAGAGAAAGAGGACAAAGAAAACAATGCCAACACGGCAGCTTGACAAGAACAAAGACGACTCACAACCGCTGCGCCCTCCGGAGAAATCCACCACACACCAAGCACACAGAAACGCCGCATATCAAGCAACACCTTCAACAAGGAAAATGACGACAACTTCGCTGCTGCCCGGATTAATCCTAGGGTTTCCCCCGATACGTGGAAGGGATTGGGAAAGAGGGACAACCGACGCCCTTCGGAAGTTAAGGCGACACCCGCAGCGTCACCGCGTCGGTGTCGGGCATGCCGACTAGGATTTCTCCCGCCCACCAAATCCACAAACCAGTGGAAGGGATTGGGAAAGAGGGACAACCGACGCCCTTCAGGAAGGTAGGGTGACACCCGCGAGCGTCACCGCGTCGGTGTCGGGCATGCCGACTAGGATTTCTCCCGCCCACCAAATCCACAAACCCAGACGATCTGATGTGCTCCACCTAGCTTGCCACCCACCACCACACGCCACCGCGGTCTTGAAGCCATCCTCGCCATCAAGCTATGGACCTCGGAGCAGTGGCCTAGATGCAGAGAAGAGAGGTAGCCGGGTCGGGGGTACCAGTGCCTCAGCCGCGCGAGAGGGAACTACCTCCACCGCCTTCGCGGTAGCCAAGCGGACATGGCAGAGGTCAAACCAGGCCCACCTGGCCCGGCCGGGTCCTCCCGGCCCCGTAAAGCCCCCATGGCCATGCTGCAGCAGGCCGGCCAGAGCACCGCCGCCCCCAGCCACCGCCGCCGCGCCTTCTCTGCCTCCAGGGAGCATCACCGGCGCGCCAGGAGCAGACAGCGCGTCCAACCCATATGGGCCCCAATCTAGGCCCAGATCTGGGCCGACCAGCCCGCCCTAGCACCAGCGCCGGCGCTGCTCTGCCGCCAACGATGGCACCGCCACTGCTCCTCCCGGACGTCGTGCGGGAATCATGCCGCCATGCCGGACCGTCGCCGGCCGAGGAGCACCACCCGGCCGCACCTACCCCGCGCAGGCGCGGACCGAGAGGGAAGAGCGAGGGGACGCCGGCGCCGTTCAGGCCTTGCCTGGCGACGCCCGCCGACGACGGAGGGGGAGAGAAGGAGGAGGGGGCGCGAGACGCGGGGCGGCGGCGGCGCGGCCCCGTCGCCCGCGGGGGACGACGCGGTCGCGAGTCGCAGAGCGTTTTTCTCGGGGGACCACAGAATTCGAGTGGCATACTTCATAATACACATAGGTGTATCTGCAACTATACCTTCTGTCATTGTCACCTGAGTAACATGACAGTTAAATGCAAAATGCTTACCAATCGAGCGTCATCTTTTTAAACTAAGTATGTTTGTAATGCATACTGAGTATATATCATCTCGGTTAGCTGATTGTACAAGTTCATTAACACCCGACGCAATAATAGCTGAGGCTGAGGCGTACCTGCAGCCCGTGCTAGCTGATCACTGATCGAAGGATAAGCCAGGCAATGGCCCTCCTCATTGGCCGTGGTTTTGTGTTGCAGACTCACGTCCGACTCGGATATGCGACAGGAAAAGAGTTCGAGTTTGATTCCAGTTCTGCATCCGCTGCTGCTTCACGGTTTCAGGTCCGATTCTACTGGAGATAAATAGCTCCGGGCAAAACAGAAACGAAAACCACAAAGGCAAAAACAGAAGCCCGCCGACTTCTATCTTTGGTTTCATCTCGCCGGCGATCTAATCTTGGGGCATCACCGTCAATCAGCAAAGAAACTACTCGGGATGGAAGCAGAAGGGAAAGCTCCGAGTCTGCTGGAGCTGTGCGTCCGAAAGGCCATCGACAACCTGCGGCGCATCGAGAGCGTGGACGGCGTGGACACGGCGCTGCTGCGCAGGATCCTGCCCCACTGCGACCTGGAGCAGCTGACCCGCATCGAGAGCCGCACGGCGACAGACCTGACCCCGGTCACGGACGTGCTGTGGAAGGGGTTCTACCGGCGGCAGTTCGGCGAGGAGCACACGAGCCGCGTCGTGGACAGGATGCAGCGGGCCGGGGCGCGGTACAAGTGGAAGGATCTCTTCAAGGCGAAGACAAAGCAGCAGAAGGAGGTGGAAGACAGGATGGTGGAGGCGCTGACGAACAAGTGCCGGGCGCGGAACGCCGAGAGGCAAAGCAGGGCCATCAAGCGATTCACGAAGGTGCAGCCAAGCAGTTGCAAACGAAGCTATTTCGGAGGAGGACCAAGCGGCATGTCCTCCGGTTCCGGCTACAAGAACCCGATGTTGAAGAAGGCAAGGATGGAGGTTGACATTCGGGCGAGAATGGAAGCTCCTTTTTGCAGGAGGTCGGCTCAGCCAACGACGAGCCATGGACAGCCGATGAGGACGACGGCGATCGGTAGACCCAACTCGACCAGCACCATTGCTAAACCAAGTGCTTTGAATAGGACGAACCAAAACAACAGGTCCAGGTTCTAGATGAAGCGCCATCCTCCTAACTCCGGCCGGGGCTCTCATCTTCATCTTGCAAACATTTTTTTTCTTTTAACAAGTTGGTTCTGCTTGCCATTCTGAAGTCCTTTTACCTCAAGAACGAGCAGTGTTTGTAGCTGGCTCAGTTGAGCCCGTGTATCTTAAGGATGTAAGCGCAACAAATGTATGTAGCCGAATAGGTGTAACAAGCTTCGTTAAAAAGCAGTAATTTTAATGATTGACCTCACTTGTCAGTGCTTAGCTCGAGGCTTACTTAGACTCGATGATACCAATGTTGATAGACAGCTAACTAGTCCTAGTACTGTACACTGAGGTTGTCAAACTGCTCAGTCTATGTTAGCAAATAATTTTCCATGTTTTGTTCAATTACTTGTTTTACAACTTCCAAGAGTAGAGTGCCTGAAAAATTAGAGGCCCAAAGGTAATACGTATGTGCAGCAGTCATTTTATCACCAAAGTCCCCAGGGTGACCCAATAACCCATCTTTGTGCCGCAGGAAAACTTTAGCTCTTTGTCTAAACATGTAATTGATCAGTTGAAAAGACACATGTAACTGCATAGTTAAAACAAGTGAGGTAGCCAGAATATGCTTTCGGCCAATTTGTATTTAAGATGTAATGATGCAATTCATATTTTTATGGGAAGCTTCGGAACAAGAGTTTGCAGGACCTGTATATTAGCTGCAAGTAGTTCAAATTTAGAATGTTAAGAAAGTTGTGTATTTTTACAAATAAGAGGGAGTACATGTTTTTAATTTGTAACAAACAACGATCAAAGGATGCGCAACATATTTCAACATCTATTTTTTCTAGAAACCCAACCTTATTTTTTCTTAAAAATAGTTCTAGAAGTACCTATAGTTGCTCTCAATCTAGCATACTAGCATGATTGGATTGGAGGCAAGAAGAAGAGGTGGGTTGGCCAGTTTTGCGCCCGAAATGTGTCGTTCTCAGATGACTAGTGTTATCAGTTACAAGCGAGTAAAGATCAGTGGTAACGCTCAACACTTCTCTCGCGGGGGATTTATTTAGGGAGGTTGTGGGTATGTTCTTTGACGCATCAAAGTTTCACCTGCACCGACCTGCTCTCCTGATGCCGTTACCATCAGCCACCTCCATATATACGCATTGGGCGCCTTGGCTCGCCCTTGTCGGTAGGGTCCTACGTGTTGTTGGCAAGCGAACCCTTAAATGAAGAAAGTGCAATTGAAACAATCCAGAATAGAAAAATAATATTTGGATTGTAATTAGGCTCCTCTACTCTAGTCGTCCATCTGTTGTAGTTGTCATAGCTTTCAGGGTTGGGTTCTGATAGAACTCTATCCATAGAGACCTCCTCCCTTTGCTCGTATATAGCACTTAGAAGAGTGACTTCTCCCCGATAAGGGTTTAGAGTATAGAGAGGATGCCTTTCTATAAATAATAGTAATAGTAAAAGACAGAAAGCAAAGACTAGATTAGATGTCCGGCATTTCTTTTTTATCGACTTTTTCGAAGATTGATTGGACTTGAATTCCCACTTGATTGCTTTTTATCTCTCCTCATGTTTTGCTAATAGCAGTGCACGAGGTATTGCGCGTTGCTAGCAAAAAGTTCATGAAGCTAAAAGAAAGGCCGCACCACTGCCGAGGGCTTGGCCGAGAAGGACATCGACGGAGTGGTCGCCCTTGCAAAGGTGGACGAGGCAGAATGTGACGGTGAGGCTACAGGTTAAATGAGCTACTTGTCATGGAAGCTTTGTCGTTGTTGAATTCTCGCCAGGCGGCAGCTTCCTTTCCGCTCTATCTTCAAGCCTCTATGCGATAGTGCGACCATGTGCTGCATGTCGTGGAGGAGACACGTGTGGCAAAATCCATGGCGAAGATCCTGTCTCGGCGAGCCGATGCATATATGATCTCCTTTTAAATTTTTCTTTGGAGTGGAGCCGTTTCTTTATGCTTGCTTCATAGAAAACCCCTATTTTTGACACTTAGAAAATGGAAAATGATTTCTTTCCAAAATGTTGGAAACTTATTTCCGCCATGTATTCTGCCATGTCAATATTAATATTCACATATGTGAAAAAATTGACTCATTATCATGAAAATTATTTTTATTACATTACACAACTTTTTAATAATAGAACCGTGTGTGATTGACTCCTACGTCACATACCCTTTTAAAGTGAAACGGTGTGCGAATTAAATTGGCAAAAGGTATTGAAATTGGTAAGCGCAAATAGAAAGCTTCAAAATTCGTAAATGCGTGCGCGCTATCCAATAAATATGGTCTAGTTTTTATAATTGAAAGTTGGAGCGGCACCATTTTTCACCATATCATTTTATGTTTGCTTCACAAAAAATCTGTCTTTAGCACTTAGAAAATGGAAAATGTTTTTTTTTTGTAAGAGAAACTGGGAAACTCAATAAGGCTCCCGGGTGTGTATGCTCCCTTTACCGAAATATCATATTTTAAAGTGTCAAAAAAAAATTGAGAAAACATTCTACATCTACATCTCCATGATATATGCCTCGTTCGACAAGTTTCACGAAAAACGATAATTTTTATGATCTATGTAAAAAAAGAGAAAACAATTCTTGTGAAAAGTCTTATTTTTAGAACCAAATTTTGTCTTCTTTGCACATGCTACGGAACAAGTCAATTTTTCGTGAAACTACTTTTTGAGCATGTTGCACGTGAAGATGTTTGTGTGAATTTTTTGTTTCATTTTTTTTGATATTTTAAAATGTGTCTATGGTGCATTTCAAAATACGGGAGCATATGCTCCGATGTGCCAAAACATCACTTTAGAGAAACTCTAAAACTGACTTTAACAATGTTGTTTGCCATGGAAATATAGATTCTATACAAAAGAAGACATATTATTATGAAAATCAGCTTTTTTGTGCATCGCAGACAATTTTCATTTCCATGCCGTGTGTGATTGCCTCCTACATAACACGCGGTTTTATAAGGAAGCCATGTGCGATACATCACATACCCTTCCATAAACAAAACAAAAAAACACATGTGATACATACACACATAAAGAAAATAGTATGTGGTACATCACACCACACATGCTATTTCTAACATCTCGGGAGGGTTTGATTTTCCGTGTGTGATGGGGGCTTAAAATGTTCGTTCTGTACTAGTGCAGTTCAGTGACCACAGAATTCTTCCTCGAAATAGGCTCTCGGCCCGATATATTAATATAGCAATCGACCGATACAATAAGCACGCCGGGACCGCAGCACAACCAAAGCCCAAAAGAACAAAAGAGAAAGAGGACAAAGAAAACAATGCCAACACGGCAGCTTGACAAGAACAAAGACGACTCACAACCGCTGCGCCCTCCGGAGAAATCCACCACACACCAAGCACACAGAAACGCCGCATATCAAGCAACACCTTCAACAAGGAAAATGACGACAACTTCGCTGCTGCCCGGATTAATCCTAGGGTTTCCCCCGATACGTGGAAGGGATTGGGAAAGAGGGACAACCGACGCCCTTCAGGAAGTTAAGGCGACACCCGCAGGCGTCACCGCGTCGGTGTCGGGCATGCCGACTAGGATTTCTCCCGCCCACCAAATCCACAAACCAGTGGAAGGGATTGGGAAAGAGGGACAACCGACGCCCTTCAGGAAGGTAGGGTGACACCCGCAGGCGTCACCGCGTCGGTGTCGGGCATGCCGACTAGGATTTCTCCCGCCCACCAAATCCACAAACCCAGACGATCTGATGTGCTCCACCTAGCTTGCCACCCACCACCACACGCCACCGCGGTCTTGAAGCCATCCTCGCCATCAAGCTATGGACCTCGGAGCAGGGCCTAGATGCAGAGAAGAGAGGTAGCCGGGTCGGGGGTACCAGTGCCTCAGCCGCGCGAGAGGGAACTACCTCCACCGCCTTCGCGGTAGCCAAGCGGACATGGCAGAGGTCAAACCAGGCCCACCTGGCCCGGCCGGGTCCTCCCGGCCCCGTAAAGCCCCCATGGCCATGCCGCGACGCAGGCCGGCCGCAGCACCGCCGCCCCCAGCCACCGCCGCCGCGCGCTTCTCTCGCCTCCGTGGAGCATCACCGGCGCGCCAGGAGCAGACAGCGCGTCCAACCCATATGGGCCCCAATCTAGGCCCAGATCTGGGCCGACCAGCCCGCCCTAGCACCAGCGCCGGCGCTGCTCTGCCGCCAACGATGGCACCGCCACTGCTCCTCCCAGACGTCGTGCGGGAATCATGCCGCCATGCCGGACCGTCGCCGGCCGAGGAGCACCACCCGGCCGCACCTACCCCGCGCAGGCGCAGACCGAGAGGGGAAGAGCGAGGGGACGCCGGCGCCGTTCAGGCCTTGCCTGGCGACGCCCGCCGACGACGGAGGGGGAGAGAAGGAGGAGGGGGCGCGAGACGCGGGGCGGCGGCGGCGCGGCCCCGTCGCCCGCGGGGGACGACGCGGTCGCGAGTCGCAGAGCGTTTTTCTCGGGGGACCACAGAATTCGAGTGGCATACTTCATAATACACATAGGTGTATCTGCAACTATACCTTCTGTCATTGTCACCTGAGTAACATGACAGTTAAATGCAAAATGCTTACCAATCGAGCGTCATCTTTTTAAACTAAGTATGTTTGTAATGCATACTGAGTATATATCATCTCGGTTAGCTGATTGTACAAGTTCATTAACACCCGACGCAATAATAGCTGAGGCTGAGGCGTACCTGCAGCCCGTGCTAGCTGATCACTGATCGAAGGATAAGCCAGGCAATGGCCCTCCTCATTGGCCGTGGTTTTGTGTTGCAGACTCACGTCCGACTCGGATATGCGACAGGAAAAGAGTTCGAGTTTGATTCCAGTTCTGCATCCGCTGCTGCTTCACGGTTTCAGGTCCGATTCTACTGGAGATAAATAGCTCCGGGCAAAACAGAAACGAAAACCACAAAGGCAAAAACAGAAGCCCGCCGACTTCTATCTTTGGTTTCATCTCGCCGGCGATCTAATCTTGGGGCATCACCGTCAATCAGCAAAGAAACTACTCGGGATGGAAGCAGAAGGGAAAGCTCCGAGTCTGCTGGAGCTGTGCGTCCGAAAGGCCATCGACAACCTGCGGCGCATCGAGAGCGTGGACGGCGTGGACACGGCGCTGCTGCGCAGGATCCTGCCCCACTGCGACCTGGAGCAGCTGACCCGCATCGAGAGCCGCACGGCGACAGACCTGACCCCGGTCACGGACGTGCTGTGGAAGGGGTTCTACCGGCGGCAGTTCGGCGAGGAGCACACGAGCCGCGTCGTGGACAGGATGCAGCGGGCCGGGGCGCGGTACAAGTGGAAGGATCTCTTCAAGGCGAAGACAAAGCAGCAGAAGGAGGTGGAAGACAGGATGGTGGAGGCGCTGACGAACAAGTGCCGGGCGCGGAACGCCGAGAGGCAAAGCAGGGCCATCAAGCGATTCACGAAGGTGCAGCCAAGCAGTTGCAAACGAAGCTATTTCGGAGGAGGACCAAGCGGCATGTCCTCCGGTTCCGGCTACAAGAACCCGATGTTGAAGAAGGCAAGGATGGAGGTTGACATTCGGGCGAGAATGGAAGCTCCTTTTGCAGGAGGTCGGCTCAGCCAACGACGAGCCATGGACAGCCGATGAGGACGACGGCGATCGGTAGACCCAACTCGACCAGCACCATTGCTAAACCAAGTGCTTTGAATAGGACGAACCAAAACAACAGGTCCAGGTTCTAGATGAAGCGCCATCCTCCTAACTCCGGCCGGGGCTCTCATCTTCATCTTGCAAACATTTTTTTTCTTTTAACAAGTTGGTTCTGCTTGCCATTCTGAAGTCCTTTTACCTCAAGAACGAGCAGTGTTTGTAGCTGGCTCAGTTGAGCCCGTGTATCTTAAGGATGTAAGCGCAACAAATGTATGTAGCCGAACAGGTGTAACAAGCTTCGTTAAAAAGCAGTAATTTTAATGATTGACCTCACTTGTCAGTGCTTAGCTCGAGGCTTACTTAGACTCGATGATACCAATGTTGATAGACAGCTAACTAGTCCTAGTACTGTACACTGAGGTTGTCAAACTGCTCAGTCTATGTTAGCAAATAATTTTCCATGTTTTGTTCAGTTCCTTGTTTTACAACTTCCAAGAGTAGAGTGCCTGAAAAAGTAGAGGCCCAAAGGTAATATGTGCAGCAGTCATTTTATCACCAAAGTCCCCCCAGGGTCACCCAATAACCCATCTCTGTGCCGCAGGAAAACTTTAGCTCTTTGTCTAAACATGTAATTGATCAGTTGAAAAGACACATGTAACTGCATAGTTAAAACAAGTGAGGTAGCCAGAATATGCTTTCGGCGAATTTGTATTTAAGATGTAATGATGCAATTCATATTTTTATGGGAAGCTTCGGAACAAGAGTTTGCAGGACCTACATATTAGCTGCAAGTAGTTCAAATTTAGAATGTTAAGAAAGTAGTGTATTCTTACGAATAAGAGGGAGTACATGTTTGTAAGTTGTAACAAACAACGATCAAAGGATGCGCAACATATTTTCCAAGGTTTGGGAAAGCGGAAAAAAGCGGTCGCTTAAACGCGATGTAGCGTGAAGCGGAGGGGTACCGCGTTGATTAGGGCCAAAGCGGCTAATTAAGCGCTAGGCACGCTTAATCATTACGCTTTATTTAAAATCTTGATTAGGCACGCGTGAGCGTTGAAAACGCAACTCCGAAGCGTTACGTGCGGTAACTTTTGGGCCCGCGAGAAATTACCGGGACACGGTAACTTTTGGCACGAGCGCGGGGTTTAGCACGAGGATTAGCGCGCCCAATCGGGCTATAAAACCATCATCGATACATCCCCTCTTAATTGCAATCGACATCACCATCAAAGCCGACGGTGGAGGAACTGCTCCTCCGCGTCTAGCCCATCCCTGCTGCAAGCAATTCCCGGCCATTCCGTTGTCTCCCCGACATGAAATTTGGCTTGAAATTCTTGATTTCCAAATAATACATGTTCTTTGGCCTGAAATCCTGATTTTCTCTAGTTTTTGGTCCCCAAGTTGACTAAGTCAAGAACGCTTTAGCACCGTTTAAGCACGCACTAAATGCATAAGCTCTAGGCGGAAGGCCACCGCACTGATTACGCTTTCCGCTTTCCTGAACCTTGATATTTTCACATCTATTTTTTCTACAAACCCAACCTTATTTTTTCTTAAAAATGGTTCTAGAAGTACCTATAGTTACACTCAATCTAGCATACTAGCATGATTGGATTGGAGGCAAGAAGAAGAGGTGGGTTGGCCAGTTTAGCGCTCGGAACGTGTTGATCTCAGATGACTAGTGTTATCACTGACAAGCGAGTAAAGATCAGTGGTAATGCTCAACACTCATCTCGCGGGGGATTTAGGGAGGCCATGGGTATGTTCTTTGACGCATCAATGTTTCACCTGCACCAGCCTGCTCTCCCGATGTCGTCACCGTCAGTCGCCTCCATATATACGCATTGGGTGCCTTCGCTCACCCATGTCGATGGGGTCCTACGTGTTGTTGGCAAGCGAACCCTTGAATGAAGAAAGTGCAATTGAAATAATCAAGAACAGAAAAAATAATGTTTGGATTGGAATTAGGCTCCTCTACTCTAGTCACCCATCACTAGTAGATAAACCCCCCTTTAGTACCGGTTCTAGAGGGCCTTTAGTACCGGTTTTGGAACCGGTACTAAAGATCCGGTACTAAAGCCTCCGGTACTAAAGGTGCCTCCACGTGGCCCCAGACGAGCCTGCGGGGTTGCAGACCTTTGGTACCGGTTCGTAACACGAACCCGTACTAAAGGTTGGCTTTTTTTTTTCTCTTTTTGATTTTTTTTAAATTAATTTTTTTCCAATTTTTTATTTGAATTGTTTAACCACTTAATCACACTATACACACATTTATCACTAAGCATTCTTAATTTCAATCTAAATTACTCGATTCTACTAACACACTTCCCCACAGGTCACCCATCCTCAGACTACTCCAGCGCTAGGACGCTTAACTTCTTAGTTCCTTCCCTATGAGCTACCTACAAACAACTAATGCTTACCTGACAATAGTATCCAATCAATCCTATTAACCCATGGACTATGATGTCACACACATTTATTTTATGACTCGAAATAATTATTTAAATAAAAATAAATAAATCATGAATAATAATCTTGAATTAAAATATTCTTGAATGAAAATAATAATTAACTTATTTGTCTTTTCCATTTAATATTGAATAATTCATATCTGCAAATCCGTAAATCAAAATTTGACAAATAATATGTCAAAATCGATTAGAAAAATGAGAGAAATCCAAATATGACATCCATATCATCCACATCCATGCACCTCTTTTGAAAATGACAAATTCTTGCCGATTTGGCTGGAAACGGGTAAAATTTGAATTGCAGGTGCATCGTAGTTTGCTCATGATTTTTGGAAAAAATCATTTTTCGGTACACAACTACCTATTTCATCAGAGATAGACAAAGAGTTTCTCAATATTCAACCCCTAGCTACAAATGGTCGTGCCCGCCGTCTTGACTTTTTCCTGAAACCGGCTTAGAAAATTCTACAAAATTCACAAAAATTCAAAAATTCTACCAATAGCACCACCATCAGCACCACCAGCACCGACCCCAACAACACCACCATCAGCACCACCAGCACCCCCAGCAGGTCAGGTGAAGAAGGCAAGGAAGAGAGGAGCCAAGAAGGGCGCATCTTCGAGCCAGCCTGCTCCTATAGTTTTGGCTGCTGAAACTAAACGATCCATGGAAGAAGAAAGGAAAAAGTATCCCTCGCCGTAGCCTCCAACCGTGTACAGACCTCCGTAAATAGGTCTCGGTTCTCCACCCGCTGAAGAGGTAACCACGAACAGAGAATACATGTACATCTGTAGATGACCTGCAACAAAGAACAATTTTTATCGTTAAAAATCTTGTCATTTCTACTTAGCCAAAGCGCCCATATAACTGCAAGCGCCCCCATGCTAAGAAGCAACTTAAACCTTGACCCGACACCTTGAAGCCAGTTGCCAAAGACATTGGCCACACTAGTCGGGGGATACAGGGTAGACGCTACTTGGATGACTGACCAAATAGATCTCGCAAAATGGCACTGGAAAAAAAAGTGTTTAATAGTTTCATCATAACGATACAAAACACACCTTGAACTTCCGTGCCAATTCCACTTAACAAGATTATCCTTAGTATGATTTTTTGTAGAATTGGGGTGGGCATGACAATGCAAACCCTAGATTGTTTTCTATTCCTACATATTTCCTATCCTAAGAATCAAACATGCCGTAAATGGTGACACTCAAAAAAATAAGGTTAGCTGATTGTACAAGTTTATTAACACTCGACACGATAATAGCTGAGGCTAGCCATAGTGCTAGTATCATAGCTAGTATCATGCATCCTAGCCCCACCAAAAATGCTGATGTGGCAGGTAATTATGGATGAGAGAGGAGATTAGGCTGGTCATAGTGCATAGTATCATATTGTAGTATCATGCATATGATACTTGTCTATGATACTATCACTATAGTGGGTGATATTATAGAGTAGTATCATAATCCTCTAAATTTATTGTTTTGTAGAATCCCAATACAAAATGTGTGTACAAGATCTATTTAGCATTAGCTTTTCTCGTAATGTGCGCTATGATACAGTATCCATCTATGTTACTCTAATCTTATCTCTCCTCATTAATTAGATGCCACATCAGCATTTTTGTGGGCCTAAGATGCATGATACTACCTATGATACTAGCACTATGGCCAGCCTAACATAGGTAGATACTGTATCATAGCGCACATCACGAGAAAAGTTAGTATCAAATAAATCTTGTACACAAATTTGTATTGAGATTCTATAAATCAATTAATATAGCAAAACTATGATACTAGTCTATGATACTATGCATTATGAATCTAGTATCATAGAAAAGTATAATATACATGATACTACTATATGATACACCCACTATGGCCAGCCTGAGCCGTACCTGCAGCCCGTACCTGCAGCCCGTGCTGATTACTGATCGATGGATAAACCACACAATGGTCTCATCATTGGCCGTGTTTTTTTGTTGGAGACTCACGTCGGAGTTCCGACTCGGATATGCCGAATTGGCCCATCGGTGCTACTGTCGTGTTCACAATTAATGATGCGAGTACAAGCTAGTAGATGCACCAATTCGACTTCGAGTATGATCCGCTTGTTTGCGACTCACGTCTGACTGATCCGATATGCGAAAGGAAAAGAGTTCGAGTATGACTCCTGTTCCGCATTCGTCTTCACGGTTTCACGTCCTATTCTACGGGAGATAAATACCTCCGGGGAAAACAGAAGAGAAAGCCACAGAGGGAAACTCGACCTCTTCTTTGCTTTCGTTTCGCATCGACGTTCGGCGATCCATTCTCGGCGCATCGCCGTGAACCATCAGGAATTCAGGATGGAAGCAGAAGGGAAAGCTCCGAGTCTGCTGGAGATGTGCATCCGAAAGGCCATCGACAACCTGCGGCGCATCGAGAGCGTGGACGGCGTGGACACGGCGCTGCTGCGCAGGATCCTGCCCCACTGCGACCTGGAGCAGCTGACCCGCATCGAGAGCCGCACGGCGACGGACCTGACCCCGGTCACCGACGTCCTCTGGCAGGGGTTCTACCGGCGGCAGTTCGGCGACGAGCACACGGGCCGCGTCGTCGACAGGATGCAGCGGGCCGGGGCGCGGTACAAGTGGAAGGATCTCTTCAAGGCGAAGACAAAGCAGCAGAAGGAGGTGGAAGACAGGATGGTGGAGGCGCTGACGAACAAGTGCCGGGCGCGGAACGCCGAGAGGCAGAGCAGGGCCATCAAGCGATTCACGAAGGTGCAGCCAAGCAGTTGCAAACGAAGCTATTTCGGAAGAGGACCGAGCGGCATGTCCTCCGGTTCCGGCTACAAGAACCCGATGTTGAAGAAGGCGAGGATGGAGGTTGACATTCGGGCGAAGATGGAAGCTCCTTTTTGCAGGAGGTCTACAACGAGTCATGGACAGCCAATGAGGACGATGACAATCCGTAGACCCAACTCGACCAGCACCATTACCAAACCAACTGCTGTGAATAGGCCGAACCAAAACAACAGATCCAGGTTCTAAATGAAGCGCCATTTCATGAAGTCCTTGTACAGAAGTGCTTGTACCTAGCTCAACTGAGCGCTTGTATCTTAAGGCAGTACAAATGTATGTAGCTGAACATGTTTAACAAGCTTCGTTAAAAAAAGTAATTTGACAGCAAAATTGATGATTAGCCCCACTTGTCAGTGATTAGCTCGAAGCTTACTTAGACTCGAGGGCAAGGCGGGATACCAATGTTGATAAACAGCTAACTAGTGTTAGTACTGTAAACTGATCAGTCTATGTTAGCAATTTTCCATGTTTTGTTCAGTTCCTTGTTTTACAACTTCCAAGAGCAAGAGCATCTCCCGCCGCGTCCCCCCAAACGGTGCCGGATCAAGCGTTTGGGGGACGTGTTTTGTTCGTGCCGCGTTTGGGGGACGTCGATTCCCAGCCACGTCCCTCAAACGCTGCCCCCAAACTTTTCTTATAGGATTTTCAAAAACCCTTATTAAACATAGCACACAAATAAATATGTTTGCCAAAATTGTTTTCAAATTAAAATACAACAAATAATAAAATAACTAACGCTTCGCTATCTAATAACTTTTTCTACCCCTATTCTCTTTTTCTTTGTATCAACTATAAACCATTGGATTGTCTTCAATTGGATGGGGGAATCCAATTGACAGCCTCGATTCGTATCCTGGCTCGTCGAAACTTAGGTAATTAACTTCTTCTCCTTAACCCAAAAACAAATGGGATCAAACTCCGATTCAAATAGGAGGAGTACGCCATGCTAATGTGCCTTGGATGATCCACATCTTCGGGTCAGGCGCTGATGAGCACATTGAACTATCCATGTGGCTGAGAGCCCTCACAGCCCAGGCACAACAACGCAATTATCAGGGGCGCGCTCTACCACTGAGCTAATAGCCCATCGCGCGGGCCTCCCAAAGAAAGGGAGGTGTGCTCAACGAGATCATTTTGAAATTGCTCGTGACCAATGCTGTCACGGATCTCTGCGTGCATGGCGAGAAAATCAGAAAAATCTACAGACAACTCATGATCAACCTCTGCAAGAGGGCTCTCACACTCATAGGGACCAACATGTCTTCTGACATGATTCTTGCGGTCATCCTGGATGATCATGTTGTGCATGATCACACAAGCCTGCATCACCTCCCACATTTGATCGTGAGACCAACTTAGACCAGAGTACCGAACAATTGAAAGTTAAGCTTGAAGCACACCAAATGCCCGCTCGCGAAGCAAAGTGGCAATTCTTCTGACCTGATGGAGCCGGGATTGTTTTGACAAAATTGACCCATTTTGGATATATACCATCGGCTAGATAATAGTCTTTGGTATATTGGTGGCCATTGATCTCATAGTTGCATGTTGGAGCATGACCTTCCACTAGTTTGCTGAACATCGGAGACTGCTGCAACACGTTGATGTCATTGTGTGATCCCACCATGCCAAAGAAAGAATACCAAATCCACATTTCATAATCTGCCACAGCTGCAATATCCATGACGCCCTTTGTATATACCTTGCCAAGCAAACGGGCAGTTCTTCCATGACCAGGGCATGAATCGATGCTTCCAAGCATCTCAGGGAATCTTCTCGCAGCATTTTGTGCCATGATCCTTGCAGTTTCTTCTTCAGTTGACCCTCTCAAGTAGTATTTGCCAAACTTTCCCACCACAGCTCGACAAAACTTGTACATGCACTCAATGGCAGTAGACTCACTCATGCGAAGGTAATCGTCCTGTGCATTGATAGCGTGTATACACACGTCCGTTGGGAACCCCAAGAGGAAGGTGTGATGCGTATAGAAGCAAGTTTTCCCTCAGTAAGAAACCAAGGTTTATCGAACCAGTAGGAGCCAAGAAGCACGTTGAAGGTTGATGGCGGCGGAGTGTAGTGCGGCGCAACACCAGTGATTCCGGCGCCAACGTGGAACCTGCACAACACAACCAAATTACTTTGCCCCAACGTGACAGTGAGGTTGTCAATCTCACCGGCTTGCTGTAACAAAGGATTAGATGTATAGTGTGGAAGATGATGTTTGCGAGAAAACCAGTAGAACAAGTATTGCAGTAGATTGTATTCGATGTAAAAGAATGGACCGGGGTCCACAGTTCACTAGAGGTGTCTCTCCCATAAGAAATAGCATATTGGGTAAACAAATTACAGTTGGACAATTGACAAATAAAGAAAGCATAACAATGCACATACATGTTATGATGAGTAGTGTGAGATTTAATTGGGCATTACGACAAAGTACATAGACCGCTATCCAGCATGCATCTATGCCTAAAAAGTCCACCTTCGAGGTTATCATCCGAACCCCTTCCGGTATTAAGTTGCAAACAACAGACAATTGCATTAAGTATGGTGCGTAATGTAATCAACAAATACATCCTTAAATATAGAATTGATGTTTTATCCCTAGTGGCAACAGCACATCCACAACCTTAGAGGTTGCTGTCACTCCCCCAGATTCAATGGAGGCATGAACCCACTATCGAGCATAAATACTCCCTCTTGGAGTTACAAGCAATGACTTGGCCGGAGCCTCTACTAGCAACGGAGAGCATGCAAGATCATAAACAACACATAGATAGATTGATAATCAACATAGCATAGTATTCATTATTCATCGGATCCCAACAAACGCACATGTAGCTTTACAGATAGATGATCTTGATCATGTTAGGCAGCTCACAAGATCAGACAATGATAGCACAATGGGGAGAAGACGACCATCTAGCTACTGCTATGGACCCATAGTCCAGGGGTGAACTACTCACACATCAATCCGGAGGCGACCATGGCGGTCTAGAGTCCTCCGGGAGATGATTCCCCTCTCCGGCAGGGTGCCGGAGGCGATCTCCTGAATCCCTCGAGATGGGATTGGCGGTGGCGGCGTCTCTGGAAGGTTTTCCGTATCGTGGCTCTCGGTACTGGGGCTATTATCGACGAAGGCTTAAGTAGGCGGAAGGGCGGAGTCGGAGGAGTCACGGGGGCCCACACGACAGGGCCGCGCGGGCCCCCTGTAGGCCGCGCCGCCCTAGTGTGGCGGCGCCCCGTGGCCCCACTTCGTCTCCCCCTAGGTCTTCTGGAAGCTTTGTGGAAAAATAGGACCCTGGGCGTTGATTTCGTCCAATTCCGAGAATATTTCCTTACTAGGATTTCTGAAACCAAAAACAGCAGAAAAAGGCAACTGGCTCTTCGGCATCTCGTTAATAGGTTAGTGCCGGAAAATGCATAATAATGACATGTAATGTGTATAAAACATGTGAGTATCATCATAAAAGTAGCATGGAACATAAGAAATTATAGATACGTTTGAGACGTATCAAGCATCCCCAAGCTTAGTTCCTACCCGTCCCGAGTAGGTAAACGATAACAAAGATAATTTCTTAAGTGACAATGCTACCAACATAATCTTGATCAATACTATTGTAAGCACATGTAATGAATGCAGCGATTTGAAACTATGGTAAATGTAATGAGTAAACAACTGAATCATATAGCAAAGACTTTTCATGAATAGTACTTTCAAGACAAGCATCAATAAGTCTTGCATAAGAGTTAACTCATAAAGCAATAGTTTCATAGTAAAGGTATTGAAGCAACACAAAGGAAGATTAAGTTTCAGTGGTTGCTTTCAACTTGTAACATGTATATCTCATGGATAGTTGTCAACATAAAGTAATATAACAAGTGCAATATGCAAGTATGTAGGAATCAATGCACAGTTAACACAAGTGTTTGCTTTTTGAGATAGAAGGAAATGGGTAAACTGACTCAACAATAAAAGTAGAAGAAAGGCCCTTCGCGAGAGGAAGCATTGATTGCTATATTTGTGCTAGAGCTTTTATTTTGAAAACAAGAAACAATTTTGTCAACGGTAGTAATAAAGCATATGTGTTATGTAAATTATATCCTACAAGTTGCAAGCCTCATGCATAGTATACCAATAGTGCCCGCACCTTGTCCTAATTAGCTTGGATTTACATGGATTATCATAGCATAGCATATGTTTTAACCAAGTGTCACAATGGGGTACATCTATGCCGCCTGTACAAAGGTCTAAGGAGAAAGTTCGCATTGGATTTCTCGCTTTTGATTATTCTCAACTTAGACATCCATACCGGGACAACATAGACAACAAATAGTGGACTCCTCTTTTAATGCATAAGCATTCAACAACAGATAATATTCTCATAAGAGATTGAGGTTTGTTGTCCAAACTGAAACTTCCAACATGGATCATGGCTTTAGTTAGCGGCCCAATGTTCTTCTCTAACAATATGTATACTCAAACCATTTGATCATGATAAATCACCCTTACTTCAGACAAGACGAACATGCATAGAACCTCACATGATATTCAACAAAGAAATAGTTGATGGCGTCCCCAGAAACATGGTTATCGCACAACAAGCAACTTTATAAGAGATAAGATGCATAAGTACATATTCAATACCACAATAGTTTTTAGGCTATTTGTCCCATGAGCTATATATTGCAAAGATAAAGAATGGAAATTTTAAAGGTAGCACTCAAGCAATTTACTTTGGAATGGCGGAGAAATACCATGTAGTAGGTAGGTATGGTGGACACAAGTGGCATAGTGTTTGGCTCAAGGATTTTGGATGCATGAGAAGTATTCCCTCTCGATACAAGGTTTAGGCTAGCAAGGTTGTTTAAAGCAAACACAAGTATGAACCGGTACAGCAAAACTCACATAAAAGACACATTGTAAGCATTATAAGACTCTATACCGTCTTCCTTGTTGTTCGACTCTTACTAGAAAATATCTAGACCTTAGAGAGACCAATTATGCAAACCAAATTTTAGCAAGCTCTATGTATTTCTTCACTAATATGTGCAAAGTATATGATGCAAGAGCTTAAACATGAGAACAACAATTGCCAAGTATCACATTATTCAGGATATTATACCAATTACCACATATAGCATTTCCCGTTTCCAACCATATAACAATTTAACGAAGCAGTTCAACCTTCGCCATGAATATTATGAGTAAAGCCTAAGGATATATGTGTCCATATGCAACAGCGGAGCGTGTCTCTCTCCCACACAATGAATGCTAGGATCCAACTTTATTCAAACAAAACAAAAACAGGAACATAAAGACGCTCCAAGTAAAGCACATAAGATGTGATGGAATAAAAATATAGTTTCACTAGAGGAACCTGATAATGTTGTCGATGAAGAAGGGGATTCCTTGGGCATCCCCAAGCTTAGACGCTTGAGTCTTCTTGAAATATGCAGGGGTGAACCACCGGGGCATCCCCAAGCTTAGATCTTTCACTCTCCTTGATCATATTGTATCATCCTCCTCTCTTGACCCTTGAAAACTTCCTCCACACCAAACTTAAAACAAACTCATTAGAGGGTTAGTGCATAATCAAAAATTTCACATGTTCAGAGGTGACATAATCATTCTTAACACTTCTGGACATTGCACAAAGCTACTGAAAGTTAATGGAATAAAGAAATCCATCTAATATAGCAAAACAGGCAATGCGAAATAAAAGGCAGAATCTGTCAAAATAGAACAGTACGTAGAGACGTATTTTTAAGAGGCACCAGACCTGCTCAAATGAGAAAACTCAAAACTAATGAAAGTTGCGTACATATCTGAGGATCACGCACGTAAATTGGCATAATTTTATGAGTTACCTACAGAGAATTTTACCTAGATTCATGACAGCAAGAAAATTTGTTTCTGCGCAGTAATCCAAATCTAGTATCATCCTTCGATTAGAGACTTTACTTGGCACAACAATGCAATAAAACTAAGATAAGGAGAGATTGCTACAGTATTAACAACTTCTAAGACTCAAATATAAAATAAAAAAATACTGTAGTAAAATAATGGGTTGTCTCCCATAAGTGCTTTTCTTTAACGCCTTTCAGCTAGGCGCAGAAAGTGTGTATCAAGTATTATCAAGAGATGAAGCATCAACATCATAATTTGTTCTAATGATAGAATCAAAAGGTAACTTCATTCTCTTTCTAGGGAAGTGTTCTATACCTTTCTTGAGAGGAAATTGATATTTTATATTACCTTCCTTCATATCAATGGTAGCACCAACAGTTCGAAGAAAAGGTCTTCCCAATATGATGGGACACGATGCATTGCATTCAATATCCAAGACAACAAAATCAACGGGGACAAGGTTATTGTTAACCGTAATGCGAACATTATCAATCCTCCCCAAAGGTTTCTTTATAGCGTTATCAGCAAGATTAACATCCAAATAACAATTTTTCAATGGTGGCAAGTCAAGCATATCATAGATTTTCTTAGGCATAACGAAATACTTGCACCAAGATCACATAAAGCATTACAATTAAAATCATTGACCCTCATCTTAATGATGGGCTCCCAACCATCTTCTAACTTCCTAGGAATAGAAGTTTCAAGTTTTAGTTTCTCTTCTCTAGCTTTTATGAGAGCATTTGTAATATGTTTTGTAAAGGCCAAATTTATAGCACTAGCATTAGGACTCTTAGCAAGTTTTTGCAAGAACTTTATAACTTCAGAGATGTGGCAATCATCAAAATATAAACCATTATGATCTAAAGCAATGGGATCATTGTCCCCAATGTTGGAAAAAATATTAGCAGTTTTATCACAGGCAGTTTCAGCAGTTTTAGCAATTTCAGGCAGTTTTGCTCGCTTTGCATTAGGAGTAGAAACATTGCCAACACCAATTATTTTACCATTGATAGTAGGAGGTGCAGCAACATGTGGAGCATTAGCATTACTAGTGGTGTTAATAGTCCAAACTTTAGCTACATTATTCTCTTTAGCTAGTTTTTCATTTTCTTCTATTTCCCACCTAGCATGCAGTTTAGCCATTAATCTTATATTCTCATTAATTCTAACTTGAATGGCATTTTCTGTAGTAACAATTTTATTTTCAATATCCATATTAGGCATAACTTTCAATTTCAAAAGATCAACATCAGTAGTAAGACTATCAACTTTAGAAGCAAGTATATCAATTTTCCCAAGCTTTTCTTCAACAGATTTGTTAAAAGCAGTTTGTGTACTAATAAATTCTTTAAGCATGGCTTCAAGTCCAGGGGGTGTATTCCTATTATTTTTATAAGAATTCCCATAAGAATTACCATAACCGTTACCATTATTATAAGGATATGGCCTATAGTTGTTACTAGAATTGTTCCGATAAGCATTGTTGCTGAAATTATTATTTTTAATGAAGTTCACATCAACATGTTCTTCTTGGGCAACCAATGAAGCCAACGGAACATTATTAGGATCAACATTAGTCCTACCACTCACAAGCATAGACATAATAGCATCAATCTTATCACTCAAGGAAGAGGTTTCTTCGACAGAATTTACCTTCTTACCTTGTGGAGCTCTTTCCGTGTGCCATTCAGAGTAATTAATCATCATATCATCAAGAAGCTTTGTTGCTGCCCCCAAAGTGATGGCCATAAAGATACCTCCAGCAGCTGAATCCAATAGGTTCCGTGAAGAGAAATTCAATCCTGCATAAAAGGTTTGGATGATCATCCAAGTAGTCAGTCCATGGGTTGGGCAATTTTTAACCAAAGACTTCATTCTTTCCCATGCTTGTGCAACATGCTCAGTATCTAATTGCTTAAAATTCATTATGCTACTTCTCAAAGAGATAATTTTAGCAGGAGGATAATATCTACCAATGAAAGCATCCTTACATTTAGTCCATGAATCAATACTATCCACCAATCTTTAGCTCTTCCTCTTAATGAGAAAGGAAACAATTTTAATTTTATAATGTCACCATCTACATCTTTATACTTTTGCATTTCACATAGTTCAACAAAATTATTAAGATGGGCAGCAACATCATCAGAACTAACACCAGAAAATTGCTCTCTCATGACAAGATTTAGTAAAGCAGGTTTAATTTCAAAGAATTCTGCTGTAGTAGCAGGTGGAGCAATAGGTGTGCATAAGAAATCATTATTATTTGTGTTTGTGAAGTCACACAACTTAGTATTCTCAGCAGTATTCATTTTAGCAATAGTAAATAAAGTAAACTAGATAAAGTAAATGCAAGTAACTAATTTTTTTGTGTTTTTAATATGGAGAACAAGATAGTAAATAAAGTAAAACTAGCAACTAATTTTTGTGTGTTTTGTTTTAGTGCAGCAAACAAAGTAGTAAATAAAAGTAAAGCAAGACAAAAACAAAGTAAAGAGATTGGAGGTGGAGACACCCCTTGCAGCGTGTCTTGATCTCCCCGGCAACGGCGCCAGAAAATATGCTTGATAGCGTGTATACACACGTCCGTTGGGAACCCCAAGAGGAAGGTGTGATGCGTATAGAAGCAAGTTTTCCCTCAGTAAGAAACCAAGGTTTATCGAACCAGTAGGAGCCAAGAAGCACGTTGAAGGTTGATGGCGGCGGAGTGTAGTGCGGCGCAACACCAGGGATTCCGGCGCCAACGTGGAACCTGCACAACACAACCAAATTACTTTGCCCCAACGTGACGAGTGAGGTTGTCAATCTCACCGGCTTGCTGTAACAAAGGATTAGATGTATAGTGTGGAAGATGATGTTTGCGAGAAAACAGTAGAACAAGTATTGCAGTAGATTGTATTCGATGTAAAAGAATGGACCGGGGTCCACAGTTCACTAGAGGTGTCTCTCCCATAAGAAATAGCATATTGGGTAAACAAATTACAGTTGGGCAATTGACAAATAAAGAGAGCACAACAATGCACATACATGTTATGATGAGTAGTGTGAGATTTAATTGGGCATTACGACAAAGTACATAGACCGTTATCCAGCATGCATATATGCCTAAAAAGTCCACCTTCAGGTTATCATCCGAACCCCTTCCAGTATTAAGTTGCAAACAACAGACAATTGCATTAAGTATGGTGCGTAATGTAATCAACAAATACATCCTTAGATATAGAATTGATGTTTTATCCCTAGTGGCAACAGCACATCCACAACCTTAGAGGTTGCTGTCACTCCCCCAGATTCAATGGAGGCATGAACCCACTATCGAGCATAAATACTCCCTCTTGGAGTTACAAGCAATGACTTGGCCAGAGCCTCTACTAGCAACGGAGAGCATGCAAGATCATAAACAACACATAGATAGATTGATAATCAACATAGCATAGTATTCATTATTCATCGGATCCCAACAAACGCAACATGTAGCTATTACGGATAGATGATCTTGATCATGTTAGGTAGCTCACAAGATCCAGACAATGATAGCACAATGAGGAGAAGACGACCATCTAGCTACTGCTATGGACCCATAGTCCGAGGGTGAACTACTCACACATCAATCCGGAGGCGACCATGGCGGTGTAGAGTCCTCCGGGAGATGATTCCCCTCTCCGGCAGGGTGCCGGAGGCGATCTCCTGACTCCCCCGAGATGGGATTGGCGGCGGCGGCGTCTCTGGAAGGTTTTCCGTATCGTGGCTCTCGGTACTGGGGCTATTATCGACGAAGGCTTAAGTAGGCGGAAGGGCGGAGTCGGAGGAGTCACGGGGGCCCCACACGACAGGGCCGCGCGGGCCCCCTGTATGCCGCGCCGCCCTAGTGTGGCGGCGCCCCGTGGCCCCACTTCGTCTCCCCCTAGGTCTTCTGGAAGCTTCGTGGAAAAATAGGACCCTGGGCGTTGATTTCGTCCAATTCCGAGAATATTTCCTTACTAGGATTTCTGAAACCAAAAACAGCAGAAAAAGGCAACTGGCTCTTCGGCATCTCGTTAATAGGTTAGTGCCGGAAAATGCATAATAATGACATGTAATGTGTATAAA
>NC_061509.1:287838456-287852729 GCF_022539505.1 Lolium rigidum | reverse complement strand
ATGTGAGTATCATCATAAAAGTAGCATGGAACATAAGAAATTATAGATACGTTTGAGACGTATCATGCATACGCAGGTGCTCCGTATGCAAGATCCTCATGGCGACGATGCACTTCTGAATTGACAAGAACCCGACAACGCCTACATCGTCGTGCTTCAGCTTGAAGTAGGGGTCAAACTCTCGAACGCCGTGGAGGATATTCATGAACAAACCCTTGCTCATCCTATACCGGCGCCGAAAATTGCCGGCATGTGTTGCGTCATCTGCGAAGTAGTCATTGTGCAGCATGGTATGCCCATCCATCCTCTGCGGGGGCTTCGACTTCTTTCTCCCCGGCCTTGATCCTCCACGGTGCGGCCTCTTCCGCTTCTACGCCTCGGTGTCAAGCATGTTCTGCAGGGACGCGATGATCAGCAAATGCTCTCAGATGTCGTCGTTGAAGGCTTCCTCGTCCTCCAGCAGTCGGACAAGCATCTCGTCGTCACTATCTATGTCTGAAGCAAAATTAATGGTTAAAATTCAGCCGTGGCAGACGAAGCAACGAACATCGACCTATCGCGCCTACCTGACAAGGCGTTGAACACCTTATGTGCGCGGATGTGGGGTGGATTTGACGCCGCGTTCTAGGACGCGCTTGCGAAGCAGCGGCGGCGAAAAGGCCGGCGAGAGAGCCAGCTGCGACGATGGTGACCGACTCAGAAGAGATCTGCCATCGAAACGGCGGGCAAATCGAGCGGTGGCGGAGGGGTGGGAGGGAAGGTGCGACGAGAAATAAAAGACGCAAACCAACCGTTATGGATGTGGTCGCCGATAGGTGGGAGCCCCCCTCACTTTTCGTTGTGTCCGGCGTGCCCGGAGCATCCCCGGGACGGGCTCGGGCGCCGGACACCGTATTGGGCCGCGCCGGACGGAAGGAGGATTTGGGACGCGTGGCTGGAAACAAAATTTTATCTGGCGCGCCCCAAATCCCTTTGGGTGACGCTTTTTAAGACTGGAGATGCTCTAACATATTCTCATTTCACACGGGTACCTGGAAAAGTAGAGGCTTAATATGTGCAGCAGCCGGTTTATCCCCAAAGTCCTGAGGGTCATCCAATAACCCACCTCTACTCTGCATGGAAACTTCATCTCTTTGTCTGAACATGTAATTGATCAATTGAAAAGACATGTAATCTCATAGTTAAAAACAAGTGAGGTGGCTAGAACATGCTTTTGGCAAATTTTGTATTTAGGATCTAATGATGCCAATTCATATTTTTATGGGAAGCTTCAGAACAAAGTACAGCTTGCAGGAGCTACATATTTGCTACAAGTAGTTTAAATTTAGGAGGTTAAGGAAGTAGTGTATTCTTATGAATAAGAGAGAATACATGTTGTAAGTTGTACCAAACAATGATATCAAAGGATGTGCAACACATTGGCACATCTGTTTTTTTCTAGAACCAACCTTTTGTCTTCTTACAAATAGTTCTAGAAGGACCTTTAGTGGTTTGAGGGGGATGCCACCCCCCCCGTCCTCGAACACAAGAAGAAGATGGGTGTGTGCGCGGTGGTGGTGGGGGAGGAGGGTAACTTGTAAAGAATAGCATCTCACCAACGGACCCTCAAACTCGTGGGTTGGCTAGTTCTGCGTCCCAAACATGTTGATCGGTGATGGCTAATGTTATTACTTACAAGTGAGTAAAGGTTAATGGTAACGCTCAATACTTCTCTCGCGGGAATTTAGGGAGGCCCTACGTAGGTTCACCTATACCGACATGCTCTCATGATGATGTCACTGCCCTTCATCTCCATATAAGCATTGGGAGCCTTGGTTTTCCCTTTGTCGGTAGGGTCCTACGTGTTGTTAGCCAGTGCACAAGGTCTATCGCGTTGCTAGTAAAAATCTCATGAAGCTAAAAAAAATTCATGCCGCTTCTAGGTTTTGTCAAGAAGGACATCTATGGAGTGGTCACCTTGGCAGAGGTTGACAAAGGAGAGCATGTTGGTGTTGAGGTTGAGGCTATAGTCGGGGTGAGATACAGGTTAACTGGCTACTTGTCATCGCATCTCTTTCTCCATCCACTCTATTGTGACTGCAGAATTCTCACCGAGCTGTGGAGCCCCTCCTACTCTCTTCATGCCTCTATTTGACAACGTGATCGTGTGCTGCATGTCGTAGAGGAGCCGCGTGCAGCAAAATTCGTCGCAGAGATCCTATCACACCGGGGGTGGGTGATGGGATGCAATCCCTAGCGAGCCGATGCCGGAGACCATGGTTCTCAAAGAGTTCACTAGTAGAAAAAGAGGCTTCCATCCGCCCCCATTAGTCCCCAAAATATAGGAACCGTGACTAAAGGGGTCTTTAGTCGCGGTTCGGGAGGCGAACCGCGACTAAAGACCTGGGCCCAGCGCGCTCGGTGGCCAGCTGGTGGACGGGAGGAGCTTTAGTCGCGGTTGGCCAGGCCAACCGCGACTAAAGGTCCTCAGGCCTAGGCCAATCCCTATAAAAGGCAGCTCAGCTCACTTCACTTAGCCATTTTGGTGCCACTTCTCTTCACAATCTTCACAAGGGATGGTGGATTTGCTTTTGGTTCCTCTTATGCACACAAGGTGTTCGATGAAATGCCCGAGAGCATGAAACAAATATGATATGAAGTGTCCGAGCCACACTTGAGCTTTCTCATTTATTTTTCCTCCTCGATCGCGGTTAGCAACTTGAACCATTCATGTGTCATTGATAAAATATGCATGTGTGTAGTTCATTGTTTAATTTCTATTATTTGTAGCTAGTTAGTTTAACAAATGCATGATGGTTAATTATATACTTTATATAATAATAATGCAGATGAATCGGCAATGGATGTACGGTAACCGACTCTCCGGCGAGTTTATTACGGGTTTAAAAGATTTTCTCGTAGTGGCTAATGCGAACAAGCAGTGGGGTTTTGTTATCTGTCCATGTGCTGCCTATAAGAATCAGAAGGGTTACTCTTCCTCAAGAGACGTTCACCTGCACCTGCTTCGGCAGGGTTTCATGCCAAGCTATAATTGTTGGACCAAGCATGGAGAAAGAGGGGTTAGAATGGAAGAAGATGAAGAAGGGGAGGATATCAACGATGACAACTATCCTGATTATTTCGGTGATACTTTCATGGAGGATGCTGAAGGTGGGGAAGGTGAAGAAGAGGCACGTGATGAGCCCGCTGATGATGGTCGGACCATTGCTGATGCACGGAGAGGCTGCGAAACTGAAAAGGAGAGGAAGAATTTGGATCGCATGTTAGAGGATCACAAAAAGTCGTTGTACCCCGGATGCGATAATGGGCTGAAAAAGCTGGGCTGCACACTGGATTTGCTGAAATGGAAGGCACAGGAAGGTCTATCTGACTCGGGATTTGAAAATTTGCTGAAATGATGAAGAATATGTTTCCAAAGAATAACGAGTTGCTGATGACCCACAAGTATAGGGGATCGCAGCAGTCTTCGCGGGTAGTAAAACCCAATTTATTGATTCGACACAAGGGGAGACAAAGGATACTTGAAAGCATTAACAGCGGAGTTATCAATTCAGCTGCACCTGGAAACAGACTTGCTCGCAAGAGTTTATCAGTAGTAACAGTTTTATAACAAGAGCAGTAGTAGAATAACAAGCAGAGAGTAACAAAGACAAGCAGTAGTGATTATAGTAAACAGCAGAGATTAAAATACTGTAGGCACGGGGACGGATAACGGGCGTTGCATGGATGAGAGAAACTCATGTAACAATCATAGCAGGGCATTTGCAGATAATAATAAAATGGTGTCGAAGTACAAAGCAATCAATAGGCATGTGTTCCAATTATAGTCGTACGTGCTCGCAATGAGAAACTTGCACAACATCTTTTGTCCTACCAGCCGGTGGCAGCCGGGCCTCAAGGGAATCTACTGGATATTAAGGTACTCTTTTTAATAGAGTACCGGAGCAAAGCATTAACACTCCAAACACATGTGATCCTCACATCACTACCATCCCCTCCGGTTGTCCCGATTTCTGTCACTTCGGGGCCATTGGTTCCGGACAGCGACATGTGTATACAACTTGCAGGTAAGATCATAAACAATGAATATCATGATGAAACAATAACATTTTCAGATCTGAGATCATGGCACTCGGGCCCTAGTGACAAGCATTAAGCATAACAAGTCGCAACAATATCATCAAAGTACCAATTACGGACACTAGGCACTATGCCCTAACAATCTTATGCTATTACATGACCAATCTCATCCAATCCCTACCATCCCCTTCAGCCTACAGCGGGGAATTACTCACACATGGATGGGGGAAACATTGCTGGTTGATGGAGAGGCGTCGGTGGTGATGATGGCGATGATCTCCTCCAATTCCCCGTCCCGGCGGAGTGCCAGAACGGAGACTTCTGGCTCCCGAGACGGAGTTTCGCGATGTGGCGGCGTTCTGGAGGGTTTCTGGCGACTTCGACTTCTCCTCGTGCGTTTTTAGGTCGAAGGCAATAAGTAGTCCGAAGGAGGGCGTCGGGGGCCGACCGAGGCCGCCACACACTAGGGCCGCGCGGGCCCCTCCTGGGCCGCGCCGGCCTAGTGTGTGGGGCCCTTCGGGCCCCCACCTGGCTTGCCCTTCGGCTCCGCCAATATTCCGGGAAAATAGGACCTTCCGCATAAATTCCGAGGATTTTCCCTGAAAGTTGGATTTCTGCACAAAAACGAGACACCGGAAGCAGATTCCGCTGAAAACAAGCGTTAGTCCGTGTTAGATGCATCCAAAATACACAAATTAGAGGCAAAACAATAGCAAAAGTGTTCGGGAAAGTAGATACGTTTTGGACGTATCAACTCCCCCCAAGCTTAGCTTATTGCTTGTCCTCAAGCAATTCAGTTAAAAACTGATGCGATAAAAGAACTTTCACGAACACATTTGTTCATATGATGTAAATATTCTCATGCTATGGCTAACACTTAGGCAGTTCATAATAAGATGCATACAAATAAGATCATCTAACAGCTATGTCAATCATGGAGAAGTACCAACAATTAATAATAAGCGTCATGAATCATGTCTATAAGCAGGATTGCAATGTTCATAAAAGGGTATGATAAAGTGGTATCTCGCTTGCCTGTATTTGATCAGCAAAACATAAATTCCCAGGCACCTCTGAGGTTCATAGAAAGACTAGAAATAGATATTGTCAAAGATAAAAGCATCAAAGTTATACCACAATCAATAATATTTTGAGAAAAGCATATCATACTAAGAATGACAGTTGTGCTCTCAAGAAAGTGCTCAAAGAAAGGATGGAGACACAACATAAAAGTAAAAGATTGACCCTTCGCAGAGGGAAGTGATACGTCTCCAACGTATCGATAATTTCTTATGTTCCATGCCACATTATTGATGTTATCTACATGTTTTATGCACACTTTATGTCATATTCATGCATTTTCTGGAACTAACCTATTAACAAGATGCCGAAGTGCCAGTTGCTGTTTTCTGCTGTTTTTGGTTTCGAAATCCTAGTAACGAAATATTCTCGGAATCGGACGAAATCAACGCCCAGGTTCCTATTTTTCCCGGAACCATCCAGAACACCCGAGAGCTACCAGGGAGGGGGCACAGGCCACCCAAACCCTAGGCCGGCGCGGCCAGGGGGGGGCCCGTGCCGCCCTATGGTGTGGGCCCCCCAGAAGCCCTCCTGCGCCGCCTCTTCGCCTATTTAAAGCCTCTGTCGCGAAAACCCTGATGCGTTCGACGAAACCCACAAAAACCTTCCAGAGCCGCCGCCATCGCGAAGCCAAGATCTGGGGGACAGGATCTCTGTTCCGGCACGCTGCCGGAGCGGGGAAGTGCCCCCGGAAGGCTTCTCCATCGACACCGCTGCCATCTCCACCGCCATCTTCATCACCGCTGCTGCTCCCATGAGGAGGGAGTAGTTCTCCATCGAGGCTCGGGGCTGTACCGGTAGCTATGTGGTTCATCTCTCTTCCATGTACCTCAATACAATAATCTCATGAGCTGCTTTACATGATTGAGATTCATATGAGTTTTGTATCACAATTTATCTATGTGCTACTCTAGCAAAGTTATTAAAGTAGTTCTATTCCTCCTGCACGTGTGTAAAGGTGACAGTGTGTGCACCGTGTTAGTACTTGGTTTATGCTATGATCATGATCTCTTGTAGATTGCGAAGTTAATTATTGCTATGATAATATTGATGTGATCTATGCCTCCTACATATGCATGAAGGTGACAGTGTGCATGCTATGCTAGTACTTGGTTTAGTCTTTTGATCTATCTTACACTATAAGGTTACTTAAATATGAACAAATTGTGGAGCTTGTTAACTCCGGCATTGAGGGTTCGTGTAATCCTACGCAATGCGTTCATCATCCAACAAAAGTGTAGAGTATGCATTTATCTATTCTCGTTATGTGATCAATGTTGAGAGTGTCCACTAGTGAAAGTGTAATCCCTAGGCCTTGTTCCTAAATATCGCTATCGCTGCTTGTTTACTCGTTTTACTGCGTTACTACCGCTGCAATACTACCACCATCAACTACACGCCAGCAAGCTATTTTCACGGCACCGTTGCTACTGCTCATACTTATTCATACCACCTGTATTTCACTATCTCTTCGCCGAACTAGTGCACCTATTTGGTGTGTTGGGGACACAAGAGACTTCTTGCTTTGTGGTTGCAGGGTTGCATGAGAGGGATATCTTTGACCTCTTCCTCCTGAGTTCGATAAACCTTGGGTGATCCACTTAAGGGAAAACTTGCTGCTGTTCTACAAACCTCTGCTCTTGGAGGCCCAACACTGTCTACAGGAAAGGAGGGGGAACGTAGACATCAAGCTAATTTTCTGGCGCCGTTGCTGGGGAGGAAAGGTAAAAGGTACTCACACTCCGTATCTCGGCTACTAAGCTATTTTCCGGTGTTGTAAGTACTCGAAGCTATTTCCTTTAGATCCTGCAATTGCAACTTTTTGTTTCTTGTTTACACTAGTAAGGCATAATGGACAACATCTGTGAGCTTTTTATTCTATTTCCTGAGTCAAGACATGAATGGTTTAATGCGAAAATTAAAAAAACCATGGAATCTTATTTGCATGCTAGTAGCAATGATATTAATATGAACACTTTGAACACCATTGTTGCTAATGATATGGAAAATTCTAAGCTTGGGGAAGCTGGTTTTGATGAGCATGATCTTTTTAGTCCCCCAAGCATTGAGGAGAAAATTTTCTTTGATGATACTTTGCCTCCTATTTATGATGATTATAATGATATTGGTCTTTTAGTGCCGCCTACTATGGAGAGTAATTTTTATGATGATAATACTATGCCTCCTACACTTGATGAGAATAATAATGATAGCTACTTTGTTGAATTTGCTCCTACTACAATTGATAAGAATAACTATGCTTATGTTGGGAGTAGTAATAATTTTATGCATGAGACTCATGATAAGAATGCTTTATGTGATAGTTATATTGTTGAGTTTTCTCATGACACTACTGAAAGTTATTATGAGAGAGGAAAATATGGTTGTAGAAATTTTCATGTTACTAAAACACCTCTCTATGTGCTGAAATTTTTGAAGCTATACTTGTTTTATCTTCCTATGCTTGTTACTTTGCTTTTCATGAACTTGTTTATTTACAAGATTCCTATTCATAGGAAGCATGTTAGACTTAAATTTGTTTTGAATTTGCCTCTTGAAGCTCTCTTTTGCTTCAAATACTATTTCCCGCGAATGGATTATTAAAACTGCTGAGCCCATCTTAATGGCTATAAAGAAAGAACTTCTTGGGAGATAACCCATGTGTTATTTTGCTACAGTACTTTGTTTTATATTTGTGTCTTGGAAGTTATTTACTACTGTAGCAACCTCTCCTTATCTTAGTTTTGTGTTTTGTTGTGCCAAGTTAAGCCGTTGATAGAAAAGTAAGTACTAGATTTGGATTACTGCGCAGTTCCAGATTTCTTTGCTGTCACGAATTTGGGTCCACCTCTCTGTAGGTAACTCAGAAAATTATGCCAATTTACGTGAGTGATCCTCAGATATGTACGCAACTTTCATTCAATTTGAGCATTTTCATTTGAGCAAGTCTGGTGCCATTTTAAAATTCGTCAATACGAACTGTTCTTGTTTTGACAGATTCTGCCTTTTATTTCGCATTGCCTCTTTTGCTATGTTGGATGAATTTCTTTGATCCACTAATGTCCAGTAGCATTATGCAATGTCCAGAAGTGTTAAGAATGATTGTGTCACCTCTGAATATGTTAATTTTTATTGTGCACTAACCCTCTAATGAGTTGTTTCGAGTTTGGTGTGGAGGAAGTTTTCAAGGGTCAAGAAAGGAGTATGATATACTATGATCAAGAAGAGTGAAAGCTCTAAGCTTGGGGATGCCCCGGTGGTTCACCCCTGCATATATCAAGAAGACTCAAGCATCTAAGCTTGGGGATGCCCAAGGCATCCCCTTCTTCATCGACAACATTATCGAGTTCCTCCCCTGAAACTATATTTTTATTCCATCACATCTTATGTGCTTTTTCTTGGAGCGTCGGTTTGTTTTTGTTTTTTGTTTTGTTTGAATAAAATGGATCCTAGCATTCACTTTATGGGAGAGAGACACGCTCCGCTGTAGCATATGGACAAGTATGTCCTTAGTTTCTACTCATAGTATTCATGGCGAAGTTTCTTCTTCGTTAAATTGTTATATGGTTGGAATTGGAAAATGATACATGTAGTAATTGCTATAAATGTCTTGGGTAATGTGATACTTGGCAATTGTTGTGCTCATGATTAAGCTCTTGCATCATATGCTTTGCACCCATTAATGGAGAAATACATAGAGCATGCTAAAATTTGGTTTGCATATTTGGTTTCTCTAAGGTCTAGATAATTTCTAGTATTGAGTTTGAACAACAAGGAAGACGGTGTAGAGTCTTATAATGTTTTCAATATGTCTTTTATGTGAGTTTTGCTGCACCGGTTCATCCTTGTGTTTGTTTCAAATAAACCTTGCTAGCCTAAACCTTGTATCGAGAGGGAATACTTCTCATGCATCCAAAATACTTGAGCCAACCACTATGCCATTTGTGTCCACCATACCTACCTACTACATGGTATTTTCCGCTATTCCAAAGTAAATTGCTTGAGTGCTACCTTTAAAATTCCATTCTTCACCTTTGCAATATATAGCTCATGGGACAAATAGCTTAAAAAACTATTGTGGTATTGAATATGTAATTATGCACTTTATCTCTTATTAAGTTGCTTGTTGTGCGATAACCATGTTCACTGGGGACGCCATCAACTATTCTTTGTTGAATATCATGCGAGTTGCTATGCATGTCCGTCTTGTTTGAAGTAAGAGCGATCTACCACCTTATGGTTAAGCATGCATATTGTTAGAGAAGAACATTGGGCCGCTAACTAAAGCCATGATCCATGGTGGAAGTTTCGAGTTTTGGACATATATCCTCAATCTCAAATGAGAAAATTATTAATTGTTGTTACATGCTTATGCATAAAAGAGGAGTCCATTATCTGTTGTCTATGTTGTCCCGGTATGGATGTCTAAGTTGAAGAATAATCAATAGCGAGAAATCCAATGCGAGCTTTCTCCTTATACCTTTGTACAGGCGGCATAGAGGTACCCCTTTGTGACACTTGGTAAAAACAGTGCATTGTGATGATCAGGTAGTCCAAGCTAATTAGGACAAGGTGCGGGCACTATTAGTACACTATGCACGAGGCTTGCAACTTATAAGATATAATTTACATAACTCATATGCTTTATTACTACCGTTGACAAAATTGTTTCATGTTTTCAAAATCAAAGCTCTAGCACAAATATAGCAATCGATGCTTTTCCTCTATGGAGGACCATTCTTTTACTTTCAATGTTGAGTCAGTTCACCTATTTCTCTCCACCTCAAGAAGCAAACACTTGTGTGAACTGTGCATTGATTCCTACATACTTGCATATTGCACTCATTATATTACTCTATGTTGACAATATCCATGAGATATACATGTTACAAGTTGAAAGCAACCGCTGAAACTTAATCTTCTTTTGTGTTGCTTCAATACCTTTACTTTGAATTATTGCTTTATGAGTTAACTTTTATGCAAGACTTATTGATGCTTGTCTTGAAGTGCTATTCATGAAAAGTCTTTGCTATATGATTCACTTGTTTACCCATGTCATATACATTGTTTTGATCGCTGCATTCACTACATATGCTTTACAAATAGTATGATCAAGATTATGATGGCATGTCACTCCGAAAATTATCCGTGTTATCGTTTTTTCTCGCTCGGGACGAGCGGAACTAAGCTTGGGGATGCTGATACGTCTCCAACGTATCGATAATTTCTTATGTTCCATGCCACATTATTGATGTTATCTACATGTTTTATGCACACTTTATGTCATATTCGTGCATTTTATGGAACTAACCTATTAACAAGATGCCGAAGTGCCAGTTCCTGTTTTCTGCTGTTTTTGGTTTCAGAAATCCTAGTAACGAAATATTCTCGGAATCGGACGAAATCAACGCCCAGGTTCCTATTTTTCCCGGAACCATCCAGAACACCCGAGAGCTACCAGGGAGGGGGCACAGGCCACCCAAACCCTAGGCCGGCACGGCCAGGGGGGGGCCCGCGCCGCCCTATGGTGTGGGCCCCCCAGAAGCCCTCCTGCGCTGCCTCTTCGCCTATTTAAAGCCTCTGTCGCGAAAACCCTGATGCGTTCGACGAAACCCACAAAAACCTTCCAGAGCCGCCGCCATCGCGAAGCCAAGATCTGGGGGACAGGATCTCTGTTCCGGCACGCTGCCGGAGCGGGGAAGTGCCCCCGGAAGGCTTCTCCATCGACACCGCTGCCATCTCCACCGCCATCTTCATCACCGCTGCTGCTCCCATGAGGAGGGAGTAGTTCTCCATCGAGGCTCGGGGCTGTACCGGTAGCTATGTGGTTCATCTCTCTTCCATGTACCTCAATACAATAATCTCATGAGCTGCTTTACATGATTGAGATTCATATGAGTTTTGTATCACAATTTATCTATGTGCTACTCTAGCAAAGTTATTAAAGTAGTTCTATTCCTCCCGCACGTGTGTAAAGGTGACGGTGTGTGCACCGTGTTAGTACTTGGTTTATGCTATGATCATGATCTCTTGTAGATTGCGAAGTTAATTATTGCTATGATAATATTGATGTGATCTATGCCTCCTACATATGCATGAAGGTGACGAGTGTGCATGCTATGCTAGTACTTGGTTTAGTCTTTTGATCTATCTTACACTATAAGGTTACTTAAATATGAACAAATTGTGGAGCTTGTTAACTCCGGCATTGAGGGTTCGTGTAATCTCTACGCAATGCGTTCATCATCCAACAAAAGTGTAGAGTATGCATTTATCTATTCTGTTATGTGATCAATGTTGAGAGTGTCCACTAGTGAAAGTGTAATCCCTAGGCCTTGTTCCTAAATATCGCTATCGCTGCTTGTTTACTTGTTTCTACTGCGTTACTACTGCTGCAATACTACCACCATCAACTACACGCCGGCAAGCTATTTTCACGGCACCGTTGCTACTGCTCATACTTATTCATACCACCTGTATTTCACTATCTCTTCGCCGAACTAGTGCACCTATTTGGTGTGTTGGGGACACAAGAGACTTCTTGCTTTGTGGTTGCGGGGTTGCATGAGAGGGATATCTTTGACCTCTTCCTCCCTGAGTTCGATAAACCTTGGGTGATCCACTTAAGGGAAAACTTGCTGCTGTTCTACAAACCTCTGCTCTTGGAGGCCCAACACTGTCTACAGGAAAGGAGGGGGAACGTAGACATCAGGAAGCAGGGATTAACATGCGCTAGAGCTTTTCATTTTTAAAGCAGGAGTAAAATTATTTTGAGAGGTGTTTGTTGTTGTCAACGAATGGTAATGGGTACACCAACTACCTTGCCAACCGGACTTCCAAGAGCGGCTCCCATGAAGGACGTTATTTCTACCAGCAAGATAGATCATCCCTCTTCTCTTTTGTTTACACACGTATTTTAGTTTTATTATGGGTGACACTCCCCCCAACCTTTGCTTACACAAGCCATGGCTAACCGAATCCTCGGGTGCCTTCCATCAATCTCATACCATGGAGGAGTGTTGATACGTCTCCGACGTATCGATAATTTCTTATGTTCCATGCCACATTATTGATGATTTCTACATGTTATATGCACACTTTATGTCATATTCGTGCATTTTCTGGAACTAACCTATTAACAAGATGCCGAAGTGCCAGTTCCTGTTTTCTGCTATTTTTGGTTTCAGAAATCCTAGTAACGAAATATTCTCGGAATCGGACGAAATCAACGCCCAAGTTCCTATTTTCACCGGAAGCATCCGGAACACCCGGGAAGGACCGGAGGGGGGGCACCGGGCCCCCGGACCATAGGCCAGCGCGGCCCGGGCCACCGGCCGCGCCGCCCTATGGTGTCGTCGCCCTTCGACCCTCCTGCGCCGCCTCTTCGCCTATTTAAAGCCCCTGGATCGAAAACCCTGATGCGTTCGACGAAAACCACAGAAACCTTCCAGAGCCGCCGCCATCGCGAGGCCAAGATCTGGGGGACAGGAGTCTCTGTTCCGGCACGCCGCCGGAATGGGGAAGTGCCCCCGGAAGGATTCTCCATCGACACCGCTGCCATCTCCACCGCCATCTTCATCACCGCTGCTGCTCCCATGAGGAGGGAGTAGTTCTCCATCGAGGCTCGGGGCTGTACCGGTAGCTATGTGGTTCATCTCTCCCATGTACCTCAATACAATAATCTCATGAGCTGCTTTACATGATTGAGATTCATATGAGTTTTGTATCACTATTCATCTATGTGCTACTCTAGCAATGTTATTAAAGTAGTTATATTCCTCCCCGCACGTGTGTAAAGGTGACGAGTGTGTGCACCGTGTTAGTACTTGGTTTATGCTATGATCATGATCTCTTGTAGATTGCGAAGTTAACTATTGCTATGATAATATTGATGTGATCTATTCCTCCTACATATGCATGAAGGTGACGAGTGTGCATGCTATGTTAGTACTTGGTTTAGTCTCGTTGATCTATCTTACACTACAAGGTTACTAAAATATGAACGGTAATTGTGGAGCTTGTTAACTCCGGCATTGAGGGTTCGTGTAATCCTACGCAATGTGTTCATCATCCAACAAGAGTGTAGAGTATGCATTTATCTATTCTGTTATGTGATCAATGTTGAGAGTGTCCACTAGTGAAAGTCTAATCCCTAGGCCTTGTTCCTAAATACTGCTGCGTTACTACTTGCTTGTTTACTGTTTCACTGTGTTACTACTGTCTGCAATACTACCACCATCAACTACACGCCAGGCAAGCTATTTTACGGCACCGTTGCTACTGCTCATATATATTCATACCACACTGTATTTCACTATCTCTTCGCCGAACTAGTGCACCTATTTGGTGTGTTGGGGACACAAGAGACTTCTTGCTTTGTGGTTGCGGGGTTGCATGAGAGGGATATCTTTGACCTCTTCCTCCCCGAGTTCGATAAACCTTGGGTGATCCACTTAAGGGAAAACTTGCTGCTGTTCTACAAACCTCTGCTCTTGGAGGCCCAACACTGTCTACAGGAAAAGGAGGGGGCGTAGACATCAAGCACTTTTCTGGCGCCGTTGCCGGGGAGGAAAGGTAAAAGGTACTCACACTCCGTATCTCGGCTACTAAGCTATTTTCTGGCGCCATTGTGTTTGTGCTCGAAGCTATTTCCTTTAGATCCTGCACTTGCATCTTTTTGTTTCTTGTTTACACTAGTAAGGCATAATGGAAAACAACAAAAATATGAGAGATCTTTATGAACTTTATCTTGAATTAGGACATGATTTGTTTGAAGAGAGAATTAAAAAACCCATGGAACTTTATATGCATGCTAATGGGAATGTTATTACTATGAATGCTTTGAACACCATTGTTGCTAATGCTATGGAAAATTCTAAGCTTGGGGAAGCTGATTTTGATGAGCATGATATTTTTAGTCCCCAAGCATTGAGGAGGAAATTTACTTTGATGATACTTTGCCTCCTATTTATGATGATTATAATGATAGTAGTCTTTTGGTGCCACCTACTATGGAGGATAAATTTGATTATGATTACAATATGCCTCCTATATATGATAGCTACTTTGTTGAATTTGCTCCCACTACAATTAATAAGAATGACTATGCTTAT